>NW_006400191.1:502642-517822 GCF_000299155.1 Elephantulus edwardii | reverse complement strand
AGCTAGGGATTTTGAACATTTCTTCATGTGCTTGTTGGCCATCTGAATGTCTTCTTTGGTGAAGTGTCTGTTCATATCCTGTGCCCAGTTTTCTATTGGATTATTTACCTTTATCTTGTTGTGGTGACCTCTATAATTTTTAATCGAGTTATTTGTGTTCCTCTCTTTTTTTTTTCTTTTAAGTTTGCCAATTGTTTGTCAATTTTATTGACCCTTTAAAAAATAGCCCCTGATTTTGTTTATGGATTCAATTGCTGATCTATTTTCTATCTTATTGATTTGAGCTCCTCTCCTCATAATTTCCTTTCTTCAAGAGGCTGTGGGTGTGGGATTATTTTTCTATTTGATGGAGATGTTGAGTTAAATCATTAATTTTGCTTCTTTCTTCCTTTTTTTGTTGTGTGTGTGTGTGCGCGCGCGCACCTTAGTTCATTTTCATCTGTTTCAAGGAACTTTTAAATTTCATTCTTTATAACCCAATCATGTTCTAGCAGGGTGTTACTTAGCCTCAACGTGGGTAAGCTTTACCTTCTTGTGGTTAATTTCACTTTTGTGGTAAGCTCCACATTTTGTAAGCTTTACCCTCTTGTGGTTAATTTCTAGTTTTATGGCATTGCAATTTGAGAAGATACTTTGTATTATTTCAGTGTGGTTTTTTTTTAATTTGGTGAGGCACTAGGGGCATCATTGCCAATGTCAGATGGATCTTGGCCAAAAGCAGAGACCAGGGGAATGTCTATCTATGTTTCATTGACTATGCAAAGGCATTTGAATTTGTGGATCACAGCAAACCGTGGCTAGCCTTGAGAAGGGGAATCCCAGAACATTTGATTGTGCTTATGTGGAACCAGTACTTGGATCAGGAGGCAGAATAGAGGAAAGAAACACTGCATGGTTCAGAATCAGGAAAGGAGTGTGTTAGGGATCAATCTGTATGCAGAACAGATCATTTGGGAAGCAGAGCTTTATGAGGAGGAGTGTGGCATCAAGATTGGAGGAAGACTCATTAACAACCTACAATATGCAGATGACACAGCCTTGCTTGCTGAAATTGAAGAAGACCTGAAACGCTTGCTGCAGAAGGTCAAGGACTGTAATCTTCAGTACAGATTGAAGTTCAACATCAAGAAGACAAAGATTCTCACCACTGGACCAATAGGTAGCACCATGGTAGATGGAGAAGAGATTGAGGTAGTTAGCAATTTACATGTTCAGACCCACAATCAACACCAGCAGTCAGGAAATCAAAAGATTAATTGCACTGCGAAAATCTGCTGTCATGGACCTCTCCAGAGTGCTGAAGAGCAACGATGTCAATCTAGTTACAAAGGTGTGCCTAATCCAGACCATGGTCTTCTCAATTACTTGTTATGCTTCAGAAAGCTGGACAGTGACTAAGGATGACAGAAGAAGAATAGATGTCTTGAATATACCTGGACTGCCAAGAAAATTGGTCTGTCTTAGCATGAAACCAAGTCTCTCCTTGGAGGCTAGGATTCTGAAGCTCTGGCTCACATATTTTGGGCATGTGGCCAGAAGAGAATTGGTCCCTGGAGAAGGACATTATGCTCGGAAAAGTGGTGGGACAGCGTGGGAGAGGAAGACTCCTGATGAAATGGATTGATACAATATTCAGGGAAATGAGAGTGGTATGTTGGAATTAGTGAGACTGGCTCAGGACAAGGAAGGATTCACTTCTTCTGTACATAGGGTCTCTATACATTGCAGGTGACTCAGTAGCACATAACAACAACAACATACTATATTGGTTGGTTTTTTTAATTTAAACCCCTTGTTTAGAATCAACGAGACCTTGAAGAGGGCCTTTGTATTTAAAGTTGATTGTTATATTTTGGAGGAACATTCTTCTTAGTGGTATAGCACTCTTCTATCAATATGCTGTACTGAGATAGCCTAGGGTTGTTGTGATGCTGAGCCTTGTGCCATTATGGTGTCAAATGTCATAGCAGTTACGCATAGTGAACAGTATTTGGTGGAGCTCCCAGTTTAAGACAGGTTTAGAAGTGGCATCCACTTTCTAAACCACATGCCTCTGGAAACTATGACTTTTTATAAATATCAATAGTTATAGAAAGGCTTCAGGCCTTTTGTTCATAGAGTCACAATGAGTTGTGCTCACCTTGAAGACAATCAGCAACAACAACATTCCAATTTTACTGAGCGTCTTTATCAGGAAGAGATGCTGGATTTTGTGAAATGCCTTTTCTGCATCAATTGTTAAGATCATATGGTTCTTGATATTTGCTTTGGAATTACACAGATTTTTTTTTATGTTGAACCATCCTTGCAGACCTGTTAAGAATCCCATTTGGTCATGATGATTTTTTTAATGTTCTTTTGGATTCCATTGGCTTGATTTTGTTAAGGATTTTTTGTTCTGTATTCATGAGATATATTGGTCTGTGGTTTTCTTTCCTGGTAATATATTTGGCTGGTTTTGGTATTAGGGTTATGCTAACTACATAGAATGACTCTGGTAGTGTTCCTTCTCTTTCAGTTTTTTTTTTTTTTAATAATTTCGGTAGAACTGGTGATGGATCCTGATTGTTTGGTAGCATTCAGCCATGAAGCCATCTGGTCCAGGACTTTCTTATGGGGAAGTCTTTTTATGACCTGTTCAATTTCTTCTTTTGTGATGGGTTTGTTCCAGTGTTCTGTATCTGTATGGACAGTGTTTTACAACGTTTTTGACAAAGATATGTGATCCATTTAGTGGAGGGAAAGATAGCCTATTTAACAAATTGTTGTTGTTAAGTGCTGTCAAGTCGTAGGTGACTCAGCGACCCTGTGAATGAAAGACCTGGACACTTGTATAACTTTCATCCTTTCCCCAGCTTCATAGGGTTTACAGAGGCAAGCTATTTCAGAAGTGGATGCCACTCCTGCTTCCAAGCTTGTTTTAATTGGGGAGCTCCACCAAACCCTGTCCACCATTATCTCATTTGACACATCAGTGTCACAGTGTTAAGCTTCACAGCGACCAAAAGTTACTCTGTACAGCAAGTGGACAGACCAGGCATATACAACCTAGAAGAATGTTTGACCAAAAACAATTAAAAACAGTCCTGAGGGCCACGCATTAAAGTCACCCACCATTAGCTTGGTAGCATCACTTTCTGTCCACTAGGCCAACGGAGCTGTCTCTATGTTGTTGTTGCTATTTAATAAATAGTTCTGGAAAAACTGACTATCCTGTTGCTGGTATTTGAAGCAAATTTCATAACTCATCACAAAAACTGATTAATCAAGAATCTAAATGTAAAAACTGAAACCATTATCAAATAAGTTGAGGCAAATTTAGGAGTCAAAATCTATGACATAAGTGGACTATTAAGCATAACCAAACATTGACTGCCAGCAGAAGATAAACTAGATAACTGGGATCTTCTAAAATTTAGATCCTTATGCGCATCAAAAAAATTTTCCAAAAGAGTAAAAACAAAGTAGAGAAAAAAATGGTTGACAATGACATAGAAATAATCTCTAATAGGTACAGAAAACTCTAACACCTTAACATCAGAAAGAAACAATCCAACTACAAAATAAAAAGATATGAAAATATTTAACAAAAAAAGACATTCAGATGATTGAAACATGCATGAAGAAACACTAGCAATCATTACCTATTAGAGGGATGCATATAGAAACAAAAATGAGATACTCTGTCACCCCAGTTTGGAGGCTCATAGGTGAAGTGGTTGGATTCTGAAACGTGGTTTCTCTTATCTTGGTGAGGGTGAGGTGTGGACTGTTTGGCTATTTTTGTTTGTTTTTTCATTCACAATTGTGTGTGGGCTGATTGGATTTTCTGGATTTAGTAAACTATGAGCTGTGGGCTGGAAGCCTCTTGGTTTAGAGTCAACCAGGACATGGTGGTTGGGTTTTGTATCTAAAAGGCAGTTGGGTCTGACTAAGTCTCCAGTTTGGAGGCTCATGGGTGCAAATGTTGAAAGAAACAATGGAAATTACTAAGACAGGAAATAGTCCAGAGACAGGGAGTCAGAAGAAATATATTTAAGAGGAGAACCTTGTGCAACTACAGAAGAAAATGCAAAAAATGAAAGGAAAATAAAAGAACTATAAAGAGGTAAAAGAACCTAAAAAATCATCACAAGACAGAGCAGGCACAGTCAGCAGAGTACTGGTCACAGAAATGCATGAAAATGCAATCCAGAATATTAAGGCCAAAATAGTAGAAGTTTCCAACACACTGGAGGCACAAAAAAGTAGAACAGGAGAGATGAAGCAGAGAGTCAGCCTAGAAGACAAGAATCTTGATGAAAGTATATTGTTGTTGTTGTTATGTGCCATTGAGTCACTTGCGACTCATAGTGACCCTATGTACAGCAGCCCAAAACCCTGCTCTGTCCTATGCCAATCTCACTGTCTCCGACACACCCACCCTGATTACCCCAGTCACTGAATTAGTCCACCTCATACAGGGTCTTCCCCTCCTGCACTGTCCCTCCACCCTCCCAAGCATGATGTCCCTCTCCAAGGACTGGTCCCTCCTTACAACATGTCCAAAGTATCAGACAAAGCCTCAGAATCCTTGCCTCCAAGGATCAGCCTGGTTTAACCCTTTCTAGGATGAACCTGTTTGTTTTCGTAGCAGTCCATGGTATATTCAGTGCTCTTCTCTAGCACCACAGCTCCTTCTATCCTCCCTAGTCATTGTCCAACTCTCTGACGCACAACTGATTGCAAAGACCATGGCCTGTGTCTGGCACACCTTAGTCTCCAGAGTGACACCATTGCTCTTCAGCACTTTTAATTTCCTGGCTGCTGGTGCCAAGAGTGTTGACTGTGGAGCCAAGCAAGCTAAAGCTGTGAACAATCTCAATCTCTTCACCATCCATCCTGATGCTGCCAGTTGGTCCAGTGGTGAGAATCTTTGTCTTCTTGACACTGAGCCTCAATCCATTTTGAAGGCTGCAGTCCTTGACTCTCTGCAGCAAGCACTTCAGGTCCTCCCCAGTTTCAGCAAGCAGGGTTGTGTCATCTGCATAACGCAGATTGTTGATGAATCTTCCACCAATCACACTCTCCTCATAGAGCCCAGCCTCCCAGATAATCTGTTCTGCATATAGGTTTAAAAGGTATGGAGATAGGACACATCCCTAGCATACACCCTTCCCAATTTTTTTTTTACCCTTCCCATTTTGAACCATGCAGTGTTTCCTTGCTCTGTTCTGACAACTGCCTCCTGGTCCACAATCAAGTGTTCTGGGATTTCCATTCTTCTCAGAGTCAGCCACAGTTTATGATCCACACAGTCAAACACCTTTGCATAATCAATGAACCACAGATAGACATTCCTCTGGTATTCCCTGCTTTCAGCCGAGATCCATCTAACATTAGCCACAATATCCCTAGTACCACCTAGTACCACCTAGTACCACAACCTCTTCTAAACCCAGTCTGGACTTCTGGCAATTCTTTTCCAGTCATTTTTGGATAATCTTCAGCAGAATCTTGCTTGCATGTGAAATCAGTGATATTGTTCTATAGTTTCCACACCCTGTTCGGTGACCCTTCTTTGGAATGGTAACAAATATAGATCTCTACCAGTCAGTTGGCCAAGTGGTTGTTCTCCAGATTTCTTGGCACAACTTGGTGAGCACGTCCAGGGCAGCATCTGTAAGCTGAAATAAATCAATTGGTATACCATCTATTCCTGGGGCCTTATTTTTTGCTATTTCCTTCAAAGCAGCCAGAACTTCTTCCTTCATCACCATAGGCTCTTGCTCATATGCTGTTTCGTGAAATTCTTCCGTGTCTGTCAATTCCTTTTGATACAGTGACTCAGTATATTCTTTCCATCTTCTTTTTAATACTTCCTGGATCATTTAATATTTTGCATAAAGCATCCTTGATTATAGCAACTCGAGGTTTGAATTTGTTCTTCGGTTCCTTGAGCTTAAGAAATGCTGAGCGAGTTTGGCCCTTTTGATTTTCTGACTCCAACTCCTTGCACATTTCATTGTAATATTTTACTTTGTCTTCCGGCGCTGTCTTTAGAAATCTTCTGTTCAGCTCTTTAGTATCTTGAATTCTTCCTTCTGCTTTGGCTTCTCTGTGCTCCAGTGCAATGTTCAGTTTCTTCTGACATCCATTTTGGTCTTTTCTTCCTCCTCTGTATTTGTAATGACTGTTTTGCACTCTTCCTGGATGATACTCTTGATAGCCTCCCACAACTCATCTGGTCTTTGCTCATTAGTGTTCAAGGCCTCAGAGATAAAACATAAAAAATTAAAGAGAACATTAGAATCATGTGAGATGGCATCAAAAGGAACAACATATATATGATTGGCATTCAAGAATATGAGAGGGACAAGGAAATCACTGAGAAAATTGTGAAAGAGGAATTAGAAGAAAATTTTCCAGGTATTAGGAAGAACAGAGGAAGTCATATTTAAGAAGCTTAGTGAACATCAAATAGACTAGACTTAAAAAGAAAAACATCAAGACATAGGATAGTCAAATTCTCCAAAATAAAAGATAAGGATAGAATATTAAAAGCAGCATGAGAAACACTAAGAGTCATCTGCCAAAACAAACAAACACACACAATTAGATTAAGTACTGATTTCTCAGCAGAAATCATACAAACAAGAAGATGGCATATGCAGAAAGTTAAAAGAAAACAATTGCCAACTGACAATCCTAAGTTCCAGCAAAGATGTCTATAAAATATGAAGGAGAAATTAGATCCTTTGTAGAAAAGAAGGAGCTGAAGGAATTTGTGAAAACAAACAAATTCTCTATATTAACAAAGTACCATATAATCTTAGTAATTGATGCAGAAAGGGCATTTCACAAAATCTAAAACCCTTTCCTGATAAAGACATTCAACAAAATTGTAATAGAAGATAATTTCCTCAATATAATGAAAATTATATATGCAAAACAAAGACTTTCCTTGCGAACAGGGACCAGACTGATATTTTACTGGAAGTACTTGCTAGGGCAGTATGACAAGAGGAGGAAACAAAAGGCATCCAGTTAGGCAAAGAGGTGGTCAAACTGTTGCTATATGCAGATGATATGAAAGTGTGCACAGGAAACCCCAAGGACTCAACAAAAAAACTGTTAGAGCTAGTGTTAGAGTGACAGGATATAAGATCAATATCTAAAAATTAGTGGGATTCATCTACTAGGGAACTCAGAGAAGGAAATCAAGAAAGAAATACGATTTACAATAGCCAACCACAAATTAAGATACTTGGGAGTGGACCTAACTAGAGATACAAAAGACTTATACAACGAAAATGACAGAACTTTTCTGCAAGACACAATAAAAGACCTAAGGAAATGGGAAAATGTGCCCTGTTCATGGATAGAAAGACTCAATATTGTGAAAATGACAATCCTACCAAAAGCAATCCCAATACAGATACCAAATTAATTTTTCAGGGAGATCAAAAGGGAAATTATTAAGTTTATTTTGAGAGGAAGGAGAATGAATAAGCAAAGCACTTCTGAAAAACAAACAAACAATGAAGTGGGAGGCATAGCACTCCCTGACCTTAAAAACCTACTACACAGTGGTAGTAACCAAAACAGCATGGTACTGGTACAATGACAGGCACATAGACCACTGGAAGAAAATTGAGAACCCAGAAATCGACCTTGCTATCTATGGTCAACTGGAAATAACAACAAGGAAATAAAACCTAACAAATGGGGAAATGACCACCTTTTCAACATATGGTGCTGGGAATACTGGACTGCAACCTGCAGAAAGCTAAATCAGGATCCACATCTCACTTCATACACAAAAATCAACTCAAGGTGGATCAGAGACCTGGGAGTAAAGCCCCAAAACCATAAACTTCATTAGAGACAAACTGGGATCAAGCTTAGATGGCCTAGTCTGTGGTATAAAGAGACAGCCAAATACAGCCAGAAATGCTCTATCCAGAGAGGGAAAAATTGATGTATGGAACCCTCTAAAGATTAAATCCCTGTGTGCATAAAAACCCTTTCCCCAACAGAGTGAAAAGAAAACCTGCTGACTTGGGAAAACATTTGGCAATACCATTTCAGACAAAAAAAGTTTATAGAATCCTACAGGGCCTCAACAAGAAAAAGACTGACAACCCAGTTACAAAATGGGCAAAAGAGGAAGATATTCTGATGGCCCACAAACACATGAAGAAATGCTCAAAATCACTGGTAGTAGGAGAAATGGAAATCAAAACCACTATGAGATACCATATCACTCTAGTAGCAGTGGCAAAGTTTAACAGGACAGAAAGTAATAAATTTTGGAGAGGATGTGGCCAGATAGAAACTCTTATTAAGTTGTGGGATTGTAAAATGGTACAACCACTCTGGAAGGCAGTTGGGCGCATCCTCAAAAAGCTGAACATAGAAATTCTATATGATCCAGCTATTCCACTGCTTGGAATATACCCCCAAATCATGAAAACAGAGGCTCAAACGAAGACTTGTTCACCAGTGTTCATGGCAGTGTTATTCATCACTGCAAGAACATGAAAACAGCTCAAATGTCCCACCATGAAAACAGCTCAAATGTCCCACCACAGTGAAATGGATTGAAAAATTATGGTACCTTCACATGATGGACTACTACACAGCATTCAGGAGCAATGATTTTGTAAATTAATATGTAATTGGGGAGGGACTGGAGAACATTATGCTAAATGAACTAACTCAGTCCCATAAGGATAAATATTGTATAAGACTACTATTGTAGAATGAGTATGAGGATCCAAGTGTGTTAGGGAGGTTGGGAGCAGAGGGCTGAGGATGGGATAGGTTCACACGATTTGATGTGAAAGATCTGATATGAAAAACAAGGTATGTGAACTTTTAAAATAAACTAGTATAATTTTTTTTTTAGAAAAACCCAAAACTATCTATAATTGAATGGGTTTATTTTGGGGTTCTCAATTGTAGTCCATTGGTCTGTTCTTATACCAGACTCAGGTTATTTTTTACTACTATAATTGAGAAGTGAAAACTTCCTACTGTGTTTTTCTTCTCCTCTAATACTGTCCTCATCCAAGTTTTTCTTTCTATATACAGTTAGTGATTAGTTTTCCCATCTGTTTGAAGAACAGCTGTGGGATCTGGGTCAGGATTGAATTGTATCTATAGCTTGTTTTGGTAGAATTTACATTTTCACAATGTTAAGTCTTCCTATCCAGGAGCATGGTATATTCTTCCATTTATGCAAGTCTCTCTCTCTCTCTCTTAAATTAGTTTTATAGTTTTCTTTTTAGTAGTAGTTTTCTTTGTAGTTGTGTTTTGTGATTTTTTAATAGTGTTTTATAGATCTTTGTATATCTGGTTTTTCATTGCCCTTAACTTTGCTTGTTATTTTTTTCTCTAAAATTTATATTTCTTTTCATGTATTCAGAAAGACTCATTTTTGCTTTCATGGCTTCTGGATTTTGAGTTATAGTTAGGAAAGTCAGAGCATTAACCTTATTCATTGTCTTCTGTAGCTTTAATAACTTTGTGGCTCCCCTGTGACCTGGAGGCCTTACGGAGAGAGAAACCTGGAGAAGAGAAAGTCCGTGCATTTGTGACCTGGGCCTGAGATAAAGATCCTGCTTGCTGGCTAACATGCTTTTCTACACTTCAACCCCAACCCCTAGGACCTGGGATATCCCTTGGAGCTTGGATATCAGAGTTTCCTTTACCCCAGTGAGCCTGACCTCCGAGACCTGCTTCTCTTCTTGGCTGAACGTCTGCCTGCTGATGCTTCTGAAGATGCAGATCAGCCTTCAGGTACAAGACACCTGGGGCAAGGTGGGCTGTTCTTGTGTGTTCTAGGGACTGCAAGAATGGAGGTCAGAAAATAGTTGATGGGTGTGAGTTGGGATGTATCTTGGGGACAGCTGAGTATGAAACTTGGGAATTAGAGTTGAGGAGCAGACCAACAGGAGGTAGGTGAGTTGGTGGTGTTGTTAAGTGCCACCCAATTGACTAATAATCATAGCAACCCTAGGAATGATGGATCTGCTCCCTGTCCTATCCTGTGCCATCCTCATCATCTCTGCTGCACTTGAGCTTGTTCTTACAGTCACTGTATCTTGTTGAGGGTCTTCTCCTACTTTGCTGATTCCTCTACTTTTCAGAGCATGATGTCATTTTCTAAGGACTGGCCCTTCCTAAAAATTGAACCAAAGTATGTTAGATAAAATGTCACTATCCTTGCCTCCAAGGAGCACCCTGGCTACACCTTTTCTGAAACATTTGGTTTTCCTTTTGGCAGTCCATGGGATGTTCGGCATTCTTCTCCAACACCACAATTCCAAGGAATATCCTTATCCATTGTCTAGCATTCAGATGCATTGCAAGGAATTAGAAAGAATATGGCTTGGATCAAGTGCACCTTAGTTTTTAAACTGATGTTGTTGTTCATTAGCACTTTGGAGAGGTCCTTGATAGCAGATTCCCTAATCTATTGCAACATATCTTTTGATTTCTTGACTGCTGATAGCAATGGTCTAGGTTGTGGGTTCAAGTAGATGAAATCTTTTTCTCCATCTATCATGATTGACCTATTGACCCAGTGGTGAAGATTTTTATTTTCTTGGTGTTGAAATGTAATCTGTATTGAAGGCTGTAGTCTTTGATCTTCAGCAACAAGTGTTTCAAGTCTTCTTTACTTTCAGTAAGCAAGGTTGTATTGTCTGCATAACACAGGTTGTTGATGTCACATTCTTCCTTATAAAGTCCAGCTTCTCGAATTATTTGCTCAGCATACAGATTTAACAAGTATGGAGAAAGGATATAGCCCTGACACACACTTTTCTTTATTTTACACATTCCTTTACTCTGTTCAGAAAACAGCTTCTTGGTCTAGGTATAGATTTCATAAACACAATTAAGTGTTCTGGGATCACAATTCTTCTCAATGTTAGCTAGAGTTTGTTATGATCTATGTAGTCGGATGCCTTTGCATAGTCGATAAAAACACAAGTAGACAGCCTTCTGGTACTCTCTGCTTTCAGTCAAAATTCATTTGACATCAGCAATGATATCCCCCTTGTGCAGTGGCCTCTTCTAAATCCAGCCTGCATCTCTAGCAGTTCTCAGTAATTAGTTGGTGCAGTGAGGGACTTATCTCTAAAATCCTCTCCCTTGTTTATGCATTCTCCTCCTTGATGCTTTTCAAACAGATCAGGAATATGCTTAAGCTCAAGGGCCTTGATATTTGCTGGATTTTTCTTCTTCCAGATACCTTCATAATTAACTGTTTCGCTTCTTTGAGGTTTCTGTTCTGTCACCTTGGTGTTTGAGGCTGATGATCTAATGATAGAATTGTGTACAATCAATGATTTGTTCATTGCAAATACGCTTCTAAAAGCATAAACTGTTACTGTACATTTGGACCATACCTGACCAAGTTTACAGGAAACAAATTGACTATATCTGTGGAAAGAGTCCATGGAGACACTCAGTATCAGTAGTCAAAACAAGGCCAGAGGGTGACTGTGGAACAAATTATCAACTATGCATATACAAATTCAAATTTAAAGTGGAAAAAAAAAGAAATCAAGTCCACAAGAATTAAAATATAACCTTAAGTCTATCCCAATTGGATGAAAAAATGATCTCAAGAATAGATTTGATGCATTGAACACTAATAACTGAAGACCAGATGAGTTGTGGGGTGACTTCTTTGTTGTCATCCATGAAGAAAACAAAAGATCATTACAAATACAGGAAAGAGAAAAATGACCAAAATGGATGTTAGAAGAAGACACTTCTTAAACTTGTTTTAGAGTGCAAAGAATCCAAAATAAAGGAAAGGCATTCTGAATGAAGAGAACTGAACAGAAGATTGCAAAGGGCACCTCCAGAAGACAAAGCTCAGTATTATAATGAAATGTGCAAAGAGCTTTGAGTTAGAAAACTGAAGGGGAAGAATATGCTCAGCATTTCTCAAGCTCAGAGAACTGAAGAACAAATTTAAGCCTTGAGTTGCAAGACTGGAGGATTCTATAGGCAAAATGCTGAATGATGAAGGAAACATTAAAAAAAAAAAATCATTGAAAAGAATGGGAATCCCAGAACATTTAATTGTACTCATGCAAAACCTATACATAGACCAAACAAAATAAAAGAACACTGCATGTTTTAAAATCAGGAAAGATATGCATCAGAGCAATATCCTTTCTCTATGCCTGTCTATCTGTACATTGAGCAAGTCAAGCGAGAGACTTGGCTTTAGGAAGAACAATGTGGCATTAGGATCTGAGGAAGACTCATCAACAACCTGTATTATGTAGATGACACAGCCTTTCTTGCTGAAAGTGGAGTTGAAATGCTTGCCGCAGAAGATCAAAGTCTACAGTTTTCTATATGGATTCCATCTCAACATCAATAAAACAACTTCACCACCATACCAATAGGCACCATTATGATAGATGGAAAGGAGATTGAAATTGTCAATGATTTCATCTTATTTAAATCCACAGTCAACACCCTTGGTACCAGTAGTTAAGAAATCAAAAGACATGTTGCACTTAGAAAGTCTGTCATCAAGGACCTCTCCAAAGTGCTAAAGAGCAACAGTGTTAGCTTAAAGACTAAGGTGCACCTGATCTAAGCCAAGTTCTTTTCAATTACATGTGTGCATCTGAATGTTGAACAATGAATAAAGATCACATAAGAATTTATGCCTTTGAGTTATGGTCTCAGAGAAGAGTACTGAATATCCCATGGACTGCCAAAAGAATAAATACATATGTTTAGGAGAAAGTGCAGCCAGGGTGCCCATTAGAGGGAAAGACAGTGAAGTTTTATCTCATATACTTTGGGTTTATATCCTTGGACAAAGACCTGATGCTTGGAAAGGTGGAGGGTAAACATAAGACTTTCAACAAGATGGATTGATAGAGTGACTGTAACCATGAACTCAAGTATATCAGAGATGATGAGGATAGAGCAGGATTCATATCCATTGCTTATAGAGTCACTATGAGTCATAATTAACACAAAGGCCCATATTAACAACATCAAGAAAGGCCAGTCCTGGGGGAGAGGGGACTAAAACTTCCCTGGAAATAGGGCCTTCCATTTGGGAATCCTTGCCTCTGCCACTGTGGGGCCATCTGTGGGGCCAAACAGGACAAGAGAGTTTGGGACACAGAGCTACAAGCAGGAGAAAGACGTTCTCAACTTTCTGTGAGAGGGAGGGCTGACTTGAGACTCCCTTTCACACAAACTGCTTAAGTTTGCAGCCCTGATCTTGCACCACTCCAGAGACAAAGGAAAACATTAAGCTTCAGGTGAGAAAGCGTATTAGGTTCTCCCCAGAGTGAGAACTGTCAGGTACTTGTGGGAAGATGTTACTGAAATGTCCTTGCAGATAGGCCCCATCCATTTGAGGATCCTTGTCTTCATGGTTGTGGGGCCATCCTATGAGCCAGACAGGACAAGAGACTTTGGGACACAGGGCCACAAGGAAGGGAAAGACTTTCTCATCTTTCTGAGAGAGAAAAGTTTGATTTGAGACACCCCTACACACAAACTGCTTAAGTTGGTGCTCCCAATCTTGCACCACTCCAGAGACAAAAAAAGGCATTAAGATTCGGGAAAGAAAGTGCATCAGGTGAGACACTGCCTCACAGAGTGAGCACTTTTGAGTACTTGTGGAAGAAAGGGGACTGATATTTCCCTGGGGATAGGTCCCTCCATTTAGGAATCCTTGTTTCCATGGCTGTGGGGCCATCCCAGAGACCAAACAGGACAGGAGAGTTTGGGACACAGTACTACAAGCAGGGGAAAGACTTTCTCAACTGGCAGGTTGAGCTGCAAGAAAGAGAGCTGACTTGAAATTCCCCTAGACAGAAATTGCTTGAGTGGAGCACCTGGTCTCATAACACTTAGCCACCCCATAGATTGAGGAGAACAATAGAGTTTGAGACAGGGGACTATAATAAGGTGAGATTCTTGCAAGGCTGCAGTGCAGAACAGGGAGAACCTGAAGGACTTTAGGAAAGGCAATTTTTCCCAGAAAGGACTTTCAGTAGAGTGAGTGGCTTACTCCATAGATTGAACATTTTAATCTGGCAACTAATCAATAATATCATAAAGATAAGAACTAATGACAATTTCCACAGATACAATAGAAATGGCCTAACACTTATTATGAAAACCTTCACATATGTTGAGAAAGCAGCAGGCAGCTTCAAACATTGTGAAAACAAATTAGGCCTTCTCCCAAAAAAAGCAGAGAATATTGCAGATCCATTGAATACCCCAGAGTTAAGAAGGCAGGTGATATATGTTGATATGTAGGCATTAGAACAGCTATAAAAGAAAGTATAAATTATGGAAGAAATAATGGAAGACACAAAATAAAGGAAATACCCTAGAGGTAGAGAACTAGAAAAAAAATATATTGATAAGAAGTTATTTGAACAGCAGTGCAAGAAGGTGCAAATGATGGAAAAAACAGTGGAAACCACTAAGAAAGCAAACACTCCAGAGACACAGAGCCAGAAGAAATATATTGATAAGGAGGAACTTGCATGACTATGGAATAAAATTCAAAAGATGGAAGAAAGAATTGAAGCTATAGATAAAGAGGTACAGGAACTTTAAAAAGTCATCACAAGATAGAGAGAGTACAGCCAACACAGGACTGGATATAAAAGATATGCATGAAAATGCAATCCAGAATATTAAGACCAAAATTACAGAAGAGTGCAACATGCTGGAAGGACAAAAAAGTAGAGCAGAAGCGAGCTAGATGGTAAGATCCTCAGTGGAAACATACTAGAAGACAAATAAAAGACATAAAGAAAATGAAGAAAACTTTAGAATCATGTGGGATGACATCAAAAGGAACAACAGACATATGACTAGAGTGTCAGAATATGAGAGGGACAGGGAAATCACTGAGAAAATTGTGAAAGAGGTACTAGAAGAAAACTTCCCACGTTTTATGAAGAATGGCAAAATCCACATTCAGGAAGCTCAGAGAACACCAAATAGACTAGACTAAAAAAGAAAAACATCAAGATATATCATAGTCAAATTTTCCAAAATAAAAGATAAGGCTAGAATACTAAAAGCATCATGAGAAACATAAAGTGTCACCTGTTGTAGTTGTTATGTGCCGTCGAGTCGCCTGCGACTCATAGTGACCCTATGTACAACAGCCCTAAA
>NW_006400191.1:499710-500826 GCF_000299155.1 Elephantulus edwardii | reverse complement strand
GGGCCCAGGCCGGAGGCCCGGGAGCCGGGAGCGGGCCGGGCTGGGAGACCTCTATAAGAACTTTTAAGGAAAGTCCTTCACAGAGACCAAAGGAAAATGAATGAACCATAGTAACAAACAACAAAAAAGAAACACAGCAAAATGGCAGTGATAAAATGTGGCCTCTCAGTAATCACACTTAATGTGAATGGATCAATCAAGTGGAAAAGAGTAACAGGATAGACAAAAAAAACCCAAAGGCTATCAATATGTTTTCTACAAGAGACACATCTAAGAAAGAAGAGAAAGATAGTCTCAAAATAAAAGGCTGGAAAAAATATACTAAGCAAATGGCATCCACAAAAAAATCAGGGTTGGCAATACTAATCTCTGATAAAAGAGACTTCAGAGTGAAAATCATCATAAAAGGAAGGGGACTAGATAATAATTAAAGGCACAGTATTAGGTCAAGAGGACATCTGTGCACCAAATGATAGATCTGCAAAATACATAAAATAATGGTAAACAGAATTGAACAAAGAAATAGACAGCACTACAATAATGGTAGGAGACTTTAACACACCACTCTTACCAAAGGTAGGTCAACTCAAAAGAAACTTAACAAAAGATGCAAAAGACCTAACTGTACATTCAAGCAGTTCGATCTTGTGGATGTATTCCGAGTACTGCACCCAACTAAAACTCAATTAGCTTTCTTCTCAAGGGCACATGGTACATTTTCCAGAATTGATCACATAATACAGCACAAAGCAAGCCTCAACAAATTTAAAAAACAGTGAAATAATACAAAGTATCTTCTCAGACCACAATGCCATAAAACTAGAAATTAACCACAAGAGAATAAAACTTATAAAACCACCAATGTAGAAGCTAAATAACACTCTACTAGAACATGAATGAGTTACAAATGAAATAAAGAATGAAATAATTAAGTTCCTTGAAACAAATGAGAGGGAAGTTCACAGAAATAGACAAACACATAAAAAATGAAAACAGAAGCAAAATTAATGATCTAACGCAACACCTCATAAAATAGAAAAAGAACAATAACCTCACAGCCTCTAGAAGAAAGGAAATTAAAAGAAAGAGCTGAAATAAATGTGATAAAAAAAAAAA
>NW_006400191.1:448095-499278 GCF_000299155.1 Elephantulus edwardii | reverse complement strand
AAGCTGCTTGCCTTCTTGTTCTGTTAGAAGATGTTTTCCTGACATTTACTCCCCTCTGGACTGCAAAGTGTTTTCCCAGGTGGGTCCAGTGGGGATGACTGACTGAACCCTGAGGCTCCATCCTCCTTTGCTTCCTTAACTGGCTGTTGTATTTCCTTTTTGTCTCTGGAACTGGGTTCAGGGTCACGTCTGAAGTAAAACTCAGTGTTAAGGTTACCTACAGAAAAGGTAGCAAATCTAGAAAGAACAGACTTGTGAGTTACAAATAGAAGGGCTTTGGGGGTGTTACTTATAGGTGTACTGGGGGAGAGGGTGGAGGAAAATTGCCTAAATAGTATTCTCTGTATACCCTAGGCAGTTTTTTCTACCTAGGGGTTGGATGGTACAATCCGAGGGCTGAGGTGCTCACCCCAAGGGCCAGATGGCAGCCCTTATGGGCTGGGCGACACACCCCCGGGGCTGGCTGGCACACTCCCTCACCGAATTCCCCCCCCCATGTCTGGACCCCGCAACTCACTGAAGACCATGTGGCCAGAGACAGTGTCCCCAATTCCGGTACCACCACCATTCCCCCCTTAACCCCCCGTAAGTGATCATACTGTAATTTGAAGTAGGTGTCACTGCCCTCCCCATTTATATGTGGAGAAGGGGACCTGAGAGTAGTGAACAGGCACCCCACCTCCCCGGTCTAAACAGTTCTTGGCAAAGGCAGACAGCAGATCAAAAGATGCAGTGCATTGAGGATATCTGCCGTCTCAGACATGCTGCCACAATTAAATGTCGTTGAGTTGTAGACAGCTCACAGATACTCTCATCAATCCATTGTACTGGTAATCTTCTCTGGCCTGCCCAGGGAAACCTCATCCTGCCACCCTGTCTCTTGCTGCTGCCATCTTGGCTCCTAGAATTCTCCCCAGAACAAGTCCACTCTGCTGTGGTGTGGCGGCTCTGCTGCACCAGCCTGGGGCGGGGGACGGTGCATACCATCCATCTCGGGTGAGGTGATCCCTAGGGTCTGGCGGTGGGAGCCTCATGGAGCTGCGGGGGCGGTGTGGGCTCGGCAGCAGAGGGCTGGAAACCGCAGGACTCACCCATTTCTCCCAGGGAATCCTTGATCTCCTGATGTTGAGCCTCAATCCACACTGAAGAGCAGTCATCAAGTGTTTAACTGTTCAATTATCAATAAACAGAGGTCTGTAGAAGGCCATGGTGGCCCTACTCCATGTGGTCTGCTGCTCCCGCAGCTCACCATGTTGTTTCTGTTGCCATCTTGGAATCCCCCAGGAGCTGGTTTTTCAATAGGGTCAATAAAATTGACAGACAATTGGCAAACTTAAGAAAAAAAAAAAGAAGATACAAATAATTTTATTAATTAATGATAGAAGTGATATCACAATAGATCTAGAAGAAATTAAATCTGTAATATCAGAATATTATGAAAAGCTATACTCTGATAAATTTGAAAACCTAGAGGAAATCATCTTTGCTCATTAGTGTTCAAGGCCTCAAACCTGTTCCTGAGATGGTTTTGAAATTCAGGCGGGATAGACTCAAGGTCAAATTTTGGTTGCTGTGGATTTGATTTCATTTTCCTCAGCTTCAGCTTGAACTTGCATATGAGTAGTTGGTGGTCTATTCCACAGTCAGCACCTGGCCTAGTTTTCCTAGCTGATATTGAGCTTCTCCAACGATTCTTTTCACAAATGTCATTGATCTGATTCTTATGCATACTATCAGATGAAATCCATGTGTATAGCCTGCATTTATGTTTTATGAAATATATTTGCAATGAATAATTTTTTGTGTGTGCAAAATTCTATCATTCTAAAATTCTATCGTTCTCCAGCTTCATTTCTGTCACCAAGTCCATGTTTTTCAACTTCTTCTCTGTTCCCAACTTTTGCATTTCAGTCACCCATTATTGTTAGTGCATCTTGATGGCATGTTTGGTGAATCTCTGACTGCAAAAGTTGGTAGAAATCTTCTATGTCCTCCTCTTCTTTTTCTCTGGTTGTTGGTGCATGTATTTGAATGATGGTGGTATTCACTATACTTCCTTATTTGTGTAAGGACATTATCCTGTAATTCACAACATTGTATTTCAAGACAGATCTAGAAATTACTTTTTAACTATGAAAGCAATTCCATTTTCCTCACCTTTTCATCTCCTGCACAGTAAATCATATGATCGTCTCGGGCTGACTCTGAGAAGAATGGGAATTATGTGAAGCCTATACTTGGACTAGGAGGCAGTCGTCAGAACAGAGCAAGGAAACACTGCATGGTTCACAATTGGGAAAGGTGTATACCAGGGATGTGTCCTCTCTCCATACTTTTTCAATCTTTATGCAGAACAGATTATCCAGGAGTCTGGGCTCTATGAGGAGAAATGTGGCATTAAGATTGGAGGTAGACTCATTAACAATCTGCATTTATGCAGATGACACAACCCTGCTTGCTGCCTTCAAGGACTGCTGCCTTCAATATGGATCGTTCCTCATAAGAATAACAATAAACATAATTCACCACATTAAGGAAGCAAATAACAGGAACCATATTATCCTAGCAATTGATGCTGAAAAGGCATTTGACAAAATCCGAAACCTCTTCCTGATTAAGACACTAAGCAAAATTGGAATAGAAGGGAATTTCCTCAACATAGTGAAAAGTGTTTATGCAAAATAAAGACCCAGTATCATTCTCAATGGAGAAAGACTAAAAGCATTCCCCCTGAGAACAGGGATCAGACAAAGATGCCCACTGTCATGACTCCTATTCACTATTGTATTAGAAGTACTTGCTAGGGCAGTGTGACAAGAGAAGAAAATAAAAGGCATCTAGATCAGAAAAGAGATAGTTAAACTGTTGCTATATGTAGATAATATGATATTGTACACAGAAAACCCCAAGGACTCAACAAAAAACCATTAGAGCTTGTGGACCAATTTAGTGGTGGCAGGATTCAAGATCAATATTAAAAAATTAGTGGGATATCTCTATAGTAACAAAGAGAATTTAGAGAAGGAAACCAGGAAAGTCATACTATTTACAATAGGTGATCACAAATTGAGATACTTGGGAATGAATCTAACTAGAAACACAAAAGATCTATACAAAGAAAACTATAGGACATTTCTGCAAGACACAATAAAAGACCTAAATAAATGGGAAAATGTGCCCTGTTCATAGATAGGAAGACTCGATATTGTGAAAATTATAATCCTACCAAAAGCAATCTACATGTTCAAACACAATCCAATACAGATACAAAATTAATTTTCAAGGAGATTGAAAGGGAAATTGTCAGGTTTATTTGGAGAGAAAAAGAGACTCTGAATAAGCAAAGCACTTCTGAAAAACAAAAATGAAGTGGGAACACTCCCTGACCTCAAAACCTACTACACAGTGGTAGTAACCAAAACAGCATGGTACTGGTACAATGACAGGCACATAGACCAATAATTGAGAACCCAGAAATGGACCTCTATATCTATGGTCAGCTGATAACCTGATAAGAAAACAAAACCTATCAAATGGGGAAATGACAGCTTCAACAAATGGTGTTGGCAGAATTGGACTGCTCCTGCAGAAAGCTGAAAAAGGATCCACATCTCATACCACACACAAAAATCAGCTCAAGGTGGATTAAATATGTGGGAGCAAGCTTAGAAAGCATAGTCTATGGTATAAAGAGACTATCAAATACAGCCAGAAATGCATAAGCTCAAGAGTATAAAATTTATGAATGGGACTTCCTAAAGATTAAATCTCCATGGTCATTAAAAACTTTTCCCAATAGGGTCAAAAGAAAACTTACAGATTGGGAAAAATCATTTGGCAATATCATCTCAGACAAAGATCTCATAAGAAAAGTTTATAAAATATTCCTGGGCCTTCAGAAATAAAAGACTGATAATCCACTTACAAAATTGACAAAAGACATGGAAAGACTTTTCACAGAGGAAAACATTCAGAGGGTCAACAGACATGTGAAGAAATGCTCAAGATCACTGGCAATAAGAGAGTTGTAAATATAAACCAGAATGAGATACCATTCATCCCAGTAGCAGTGGCAATGTTTAGCAGGGCAGCAAGCAGTAAATGTTGGAGAAGGATGTGGAGTGGTGGGAACACTCATGCACTGTTAATGGGATTGTAAAACAGTACAATCACTGTGGAAGATGGTTTGACATTTCCTCAAAAGGCTGAACATAGAAACCCTGTATGACCCAGCTATTCCACTACTAGGAATTTACCACAAAGAAAATAGAATTGAGACACAAAGGGAGATCTGTACACCAATATTCATAACAGCATTATTCACCATTACAAAAACATAGAAATAGCCCAAATGTCCAACCACAACTGAATGGATTTAGAAATTGTGGTACATTCACACAAAAGAATATTATGTAGCACTCAGGAGCAATGATTTTGAGAAATACCATGCAACTTGGGAGAGACTGAAAAGAATTATGCAGAGTGAACTAACTCAGTCTCATAAGGACAAGTACTGCATAAGACCATTATTATAAAAATATATAAAGGGTGTTGTTGTTATGTGTCATCGAATTGCTTACTACTCATAGCAACCCTGTGTAGAAGAGCCCTAAATACCATTCTATCCTGTGCTAACCTCGCTGTATGAAACACACTCATTCCCACCACTCCAGTCACAGAATCGATCCATCTCATCAAAGGTCTTCCTCTTCTTTACCGCCCTCCACTCTGCCAAATATAATGTTACTTTTCAAGGACCTGTCCCTCCTTTCAACATGCCCAAAGTATGTCAGATGAAGCTTCAGAATCCTTGATTCCAAGGAACATTGCGGCTTCACCCTCTCCAGGACAAACCTATTTGTCCTCCTAGCAGTCCATGGTATATTCAACACTCTTCTCCAGCACCACAGCTCAAAGGCATCAATTCTCTTTCTATCATCCCTTTTCACTGTCCAACTATCCAAAGCATAGTACATAATTGCAAAGACTATAGCCCGGATCAGGCGCACCTTAGTCTCCAGCCTGATGTTGTTGCTCTTCAGTACTCTTGAGAGGTCCCTCACAACTGACTTTCCCAATGCAGTTCTTCTCCTGATTTCCTGGCTGCTGTTACCAAGAGTGTTGACTGTGGAGCCAAGTAAACTAAAACTGTTAACTATCTCAATCTCTTCACCATCCATACTGATGTTGCCAATTGGCCCAGTGGTGAGAATCTTTGTTTTCTTGATGTTGAGCTTCAATCCATATTGAAGGCTGAAGTCCTTGACCTGCTGGCAGCAAGCGCTTCAGGTCTTCCTCAGTTTCAGCAAGCACGGTTGTGTCATCTGCATAACGCAAGTTGTTGATGATTCTTCCACCGATCCTGATGCTACATTCCTCCTCGTACAGCCCAGCGTCTCGGATGATCTGTTCTGCACACAGATTGAAAAGGTATGGAGACAAAATAAATCCCTGATGGACCCCCTTCTTGATTTTGAACCATGTAGTGTCTCCTTGCTCTGTTCTGACGACTGCCTCTTGGTCCAAGTATAGGTTTTGCATTAGCACAATCAAATGTTCTGGGATTCCCATTCTTCTCAGAGTCAGCCATAGCTTGTTGTGATCCACACAGTCAAAAGCCTTTGCATAGTCAATGAAGCACAGATAGACACTCTTCTGGTATTCTCTGCTTTCTGCCAAGATCTGTCTAACATTAGCTATAATATCCCTAGTACCATGGCCTCTTCTAAATCCAGCCTGCACATCTGGCAGTTCTCTGTTGACATATTGTTCCAAATGTTCTTGGATAATTTTCAGCAGAATCTTGCTTGCATGTGATATTAATGATATTGCTCAATAATTTCCACACTCTGTTGGGTCACCTTTCTTTGGAATGGGAACAAATATCGATCTTTTCCAGTCAGTTGGCCAGCTGGATGTCCTCCAGATTTCTTGGCATAACTTAGTGAGCACATCCAGGGCAGCGTCTGTTTGTTGGAATAAATCATTTGGTATGCTGTCAACTCCTGGAGCCTTGTTTTTTGCCAATTCCTTCAGAGCAACTTGAACTTCCTCCTTCATCACCATAAGCTCTTGATCAGTAGCTGGAAAACATGAGTTCAGTGAGAAAAATGAGGCTGGAGATAGAATGATAGAGTTCTGCACATCAATGATTTATTCATTGCAAATACCTTTTATAAGAAACATAAACGCCGGCTATACACATAGATCTCACCTGATAGTATGCATAGGAATCAAATCTATTACATTTGTGGAAAGACTCACTGGAGAAACTCAATATCAGCAGTGAAGACCAGGCCGGGTGCTGATTGTGGGACAGACCACCAACTACTCATATGCAAATTCAAGCCGAAGTTGAGGAAAATTATATCAAGTGCACAGGAACCAAAATTTGACCTTGAGTCTGTCCCACTAGAATTTCAAAATTATCTCAGGAACAATTTGAGGCCTTGAGCACCAATGAGCATAGACCAAATGAGCTCTGGCAGGATATCAAGAAAATCATCTATGAAGAATGCAGAATATCATTACAAAGGCTGAAGAACAAGGAAACCAAGATGGATGTCAGATGAGACTCTGAGTATTGCATTAGAGCACCGAGAAGCCAAAGCTAAAGGAAGAAATCAAAGAGCTGAACAGAAAATGTCAAAAGGCAGCTCGGGACGACAAAGCAAGATACTATAATGAAATGTGCAGAGAGCTGATTTAGAAAATCAAAAGGGCCGAACTCGCTCAGCGTTTCTTAAGCTGAAGGAGTTGAAAAATTCAAGCCACGGGTAGTAATACTTACGGATACTTTGGGTAGAATGTTAAATGATCCAGGAAGTATCAAAAGAAGATGGAAGGAGTACACACAGTCACTGTAACAGAAGGAATTGGCTGACACAGAAGAATTTCATGAGATAACATATGAGCAAGAGAGATAAAGGAAAATAACCCAGTTAAAAAATGGGCACAGGGTATGAATAGACACTTCACCAACGAAGACATTCAGATGGCAAACAAATACATGAAGAAATGTTCAAAATCCCTAGCTCTAAGAGAGATGCTAATCAAAACAACTATGAGATATCATCTTACCCCAGTAAGAATCACAAAATTTAGCAGAACAGCAAACATTAAATGCTGGCGAGGTTGTGAAGAAACTGGAACCCTTATTCACTGCTGGTGGGAGTGTAAAATGGTGCAACCCCTATGGAAGGCAAATAGAGATACCATTTGACCCAGCAATTCCACTACTAAAAATTTACCATAAAGAAACCATAACTGCCACCCATGTGTATTGTGGCTTTATTTGCAATAGCAAAGAGCTGAAAACAACCCAAGTGCCCATCAACAAATGAATGGTAAGAGAAGTTGTGGTACATTCACACAATGGAATACTATGCAGCATTGAAAAACAAGGAACTCGTGAAATATTATGCAAAATGGATGACCCTGGAGGACTTAATGAGTGAAATATCTCAGTCACAAAAAGACAAATATTGCATAGGGCTACTGTTGTAAAACGGGACTGACATCAAGGTTGAGGGAAGACAGAAAAGGAGGGAGGAATGATGTATATTACATTGAAACATTATGAGGGAGAGAACTGTTTAAAAGGGATATATGAATGGGTATTCTTGTCATTATTATAGTCCAGAGTGAAGGCTGCATAGTGGAGTGGATGGAGGGGGGAGTGGAGGGATTGCATAACAATGAAAGAGGTTTTTCTTTCTTTTCAAGGAGGAGAGTGAATTGGAGGGGGCGGTGAATAGGGAGAAAAGTGCAACAATGAATGACTGGAAACCCTAAGTCTTTGTAAACTTTCAGTAAAATTAATTTAAAAACTTAAAAAAAATAGAAGGATAACTACTAAAACATGTATGGGGACACAAGAGAGGAAGAAGTGGGAGTGGAAGAGTGAGGACCAGTAGGGGTAAAACCAGCGCGTTGCATAGTTTGGTGTGTGGAGGGAGGGGGTGAAGGAAATGGGAAGGATCTGGTGGAGATCTGAAAAAAACAGAGTAATCATGGCCAAGTTCCAATAGTGATTAATTTTATAAAACAATGCATGAGAATGATTGTGTAAAACACAATATGAATTAAGAATAGGGTAAAACACAATGTATATGAACTTTGTAAGCAAACCAATATAAAATTAAACAAAAAGAAAAAAATTGAAAAAAATCAAGGGATCTAAAATGTGTACAAGGAAAGATTATTTCAAGTTGGGAAGTAATATGGGAAATAGGTGCTTTCTTCATGTGGGGCCAAGATCTTCATAAATAAGACACAAATCTTTAAAACTATAAATTAAAAGATTAACAAATTGAAGATATAAAAGTTTAAAATTACTATAATGTAAAATAAGTCAAAATGTCAAAAACACAAATTACAAACTTGAAAAACACATTCAATTATTAAATGTAGAAAAGATTCGTATCACTAATATATAAAGAGCCCATCTACAATACAAAAGATCAAACTGTCTCCATAAAATTTGAAAATTCACACAAGAGGAAATACAAAGGCCAGGAAAAAATGCTACAAATTCAAGTCGAGAACAAGTCATAAACAAGCTGGGTCATATTAAAATGAATGACAACATCCAGTAGACTCAGGAATCGTCAGCACTCAACCACCCCTTGGTCAGAAAAAAAAAAAGAGAGAGAGAGAGCTTTCCCAGTCCTTGGAAAAGACATCATGCTAGACAATGTAAAGGGTCAGTGAAAAACGAAGGCTCTTGTGGAGATGAATTGACACAATGACTATAACAATGGACTTGAGCATGATAGAAATTTTGAGGATGGTTCATGATAAGATGAAGTTCAGATCCATTGCTATGAGTCATAGTAGACTTGAGGGCAGGTAACAACAACTTCTTTATACCCACTTGACAGTATTCTATATTTTTCCTAGTCTCTCTCCTTTCTTAAAATCATGAGTCTACAATGAGAGCAAGAGTTTATTCTGCTGCCAGGATTTCTATGTACTGGTGTCCTCAGTGCCTAGAACAATGATTCATAGCACATGGTCAGTAAATGTTTGAGAATGATGACTAGATTCATCTGTGTCTTGGAGAGGAGATGGCTAGGTTCCCAGGATATGCCTTTTTTGAGTTGCAGAGTTGTCAACTCCTACCCTCATAGGTGACTCAGCTGTTCTCCTTCGAGCTATTGGAAACCAAATCCGGGACCAGCTAGCTTTACCCTGGATCCCATCACTCCTTCGTACTTCAAACCTGGCATATATACAGGTAGGTCCCTCTAACTCCTTTCATTCTATGTCTCTGCCCTGACTTCTTTGTCTCCATGTGAATTTTCAGATATTTAACCCCCTCCCTGACATACTTCATCCTGGAGTCTTTAACTTTATCCCCCTTTCCCAACCAGGGCTCATCCTTCCAGAAACCTTTCCATGCCAGTAGGCTGATCATGCCCAAGTTGAGTTCTAGAGGTGGTGAGTGTGGGGAATGGTTGGGTAGAGGTGGACCTGGCTTCATTATGAGGGGAAAGAGCTTGCTGACTCTATGATTGATCCCAGAGGCACGAGTGTTCCAGGAAAGTCCCCTGCTGCCACCAGCCCCCACTCAGGTACCCAAGCCTGCTGGGAGAGTGGCATCCTTCCTTGAATGCCATGCCCTTCAGCTCTGCCAGCAGACGATCCAGGACCACGCAGGGGATGAGGATTGGCTCCGCCGGGCATCCCTCCTCCCACCCCAGGTACAGTTTAATGTGCCATTGTGGTACCTGTTTACTTTAGCTTCAGTTTCTCTTATAGATTCTTTGTCTCTCTCTTCTATTGTTTCTTCTCTGTGTTCCCAATCATGCTCCCTACCTGAGAGAACTGGAGTATTGAAATCAGAAACACTTTAGACCTTGGAGAAGTCAGTATCTTAGGTCGAGTTCTCTTAAGAAGCAAAACTTATGAAGCATGTGTGTGCGCGCGCACGTATAAAGAGATATTTATTTCAAGGAGATAGTTCATGAATTTATAGAGGCTGTCAAGTCCCAGATCTCTAGGAGAAAAACATCTGCTGAGGCTAATGAGTCTAAGGTTGGCAAGCAGGGGACCCTGACTTTGGAAGCTGATGGGTCCAGGTTTGGTAAGAAAGGCTGCTGGTTCAGGTCCAGCCGGATTCTGGATCCAAATTTGTCAAATGCTAGCTAGATTTTCCAAGACAGCCTATACACATATTTGATGTAAGCCATGCCCCTGAGGACTTCCACTATTATGAGTGCAGATCATATTATAACATAACTGCCTCTAATTATGCCCCATTAACATAATAAAAGTTAGGATTTATTATACTGAGAATCATGGCCACATTGACACACATTATTAACCATTATAATCAGTATCCCTTCTTACAGCCTCTGTTTCGTATTCATAAAAACTGGGTCATAATAGTACACTCCTATTAGGATAGTGGTTACAAGGAAATCACGTGCACTAAGTTCCTAATAACCAGAATCATTGGGATTGGGCACCTTCTTCTGTGTTTCTTCAACCTTCTTGTCCCCTAGACTCTCATTCTGTCTCTGAGGTTCATTTTTTCTGTTTCTGCTTTTCAGCATTATCTTTTCCTGTCACAGTCTTTCACATTCTGTGGTTTGGCTATTCTTCTTTCTCTCTGTCACCTCTTTTTCTTCTCTATACCTCTGTATCTATCTTCCTTTCCTCTCTGCCTCTTTACCTGTCTCTTCTGTTTCTGTCCATCTTTCAGGATGCCATTTGTCTCATCTTGATCTTTCTTAGAATTTATTCTAATGAATCCTATGTATCTATCATCTACCTTCAACCATAAGCATTTTGTCAGCCTTTTTTCATTTATTCCTTCTAGATTTCTTCTTTCTTTACTTTTTTAAGGCAAATTTCCAGATATCATGTCATTTCAACTCTAAAAATGTAAAAATGTATCTCTTAACTCATAGATATTATTTTTTAAATGTAATCATCAGATAATTTTGACCCCTGATAAAATTAATAGTGGTATCATCTATTACTGCATTCATAATTAGATTCCCCCATTGCTTCCAAACGGTCTCTGTTCTTATCTTTCATTCTTGCCCGACTGTTCTACTCTCTTTGATGCTGTCCCTTTCTTTGCCTAACACTTTCATTGACTATCTCTGCTCTGATCCCACATATCTTTTGTCTGATTTGGGAGCTTCCTGCTTGCTTCTTTCTCTTTTTATATCCTTTTCCAGTATGAGGAACACATGGGTAAAGATAAGTGTGGCTACAAGGAAGAGGAAATTTCTTTCTTCAGGAAGAGTTTAGAATAGAGGAACAGAAGAGTGGGTCAGGGGCCAGCCTAGGTGAGAAATGTTTTAGTTTATCTGTAGCTTTTGTAAGTTTCCTGGAGAAATCTTAGGTGTCCAGCAGGTTTGTATGCCCTTCTGTTTAACCCTGCCCTCTATTTCCAGGAGGACACACGGACACAGAGGCAGCGACTGCAGAAGCATCTGGCTGAGCACCTGCACCAAAGCTGGAGTTCACTTGGGGTCCCTCCACAAGCCCAAGATTTGGGAGAGCTATTGCAGTCCTGGAGTACTGGCACTAGAGCTAGTGCCACCAAGGACTCTCACTTCACACATTCAGAGAAGTTCCCCTTCCATCTGGTAAGTGGAGCCAATGTGGAGCTGTGGCATGCTGCCAGGAGCTAGGGCAAGTGTGAAAGATTGCCTTATGTTCTGTTACCACAGCTCTATCCATAAAGGCTCATATGTTGCCCTGGATAAGTCCTTTCCTTACTAAGAGTGGTCACTCAGAGTATTCTCTTGACTTTTCCAGACATCTCAGCAGAGAAAAGTTGGATGAGTAGTCACCTTGTAAGGGTTGTAGGGGTGCTTTTTGTCCAAATACTACCTTTACCCAGGCATTTTTGTCTGGGCATACCTTTTCTCTTTAAATGTTCACCTAGCAGGGCCTCTGTCCTCAGGGCAACTGGGCTTCAGAGATGAGATGAAAGCTATATTAGGGTCAGGGAGGACTTTATATGCAAATGCTTTAGCCTGAGGTTGCAACTAATGTATTTATCCTCATCCAGTAATGTTTGACAGTGTCAACATTAGTGGTCATGGTTATGGTGCTGCAAGAGTGCTTGGTGAGCCCAGCTGAGGCTGGGCTCTGAAGGACAGGGGTTTCCCTGACAGTTAAGATGCTTTCTTTTTACTTCCTTAGGAACCTGAGGCCCAGACAGCTGATATGCTGTCCAGCTCCCTACAGCCTGAACAGGTGAAGAGAGTGGGAATGAGGGGTCAGAGAGAAGTGTCTCAACCCTTGCTGGTTCTATCAATTTGGCCTCATCATCCTTCCACTGGCTTGTGTTTCCAGGACAATTGGGCAGCTCAGGAACAGGAGCTAGAGTCCCTTCGGAAGCAGCTGGAAGGAATGAATCACAGCATTGAAGAAGTTGAAACTAACATGAGGACACTAAGAATCAGCCTTGTGCAGGTGAGAGGGTATGGAGGGAGGGCTGCTTGGCTAGGGTAGGGCCAGAAGTAGGAACTAAAGGGGTTAGAATGACAGAGAGAGATGTTGTTGTTGTTATATGCTATTGAGTCACCTGTGACTTACGCGGCCTTAATGTACAACGGCTCTGAAGCCTGCCCTGTCCTGAGCCAGTCTCACTGAATCTGACACAACTACTCCCATTAACCCAGAGAGGTCATTAATATAGGTCTGCAGCTAGATGGATTTATTGGGGTTAGATGAGGGACTTGTGGAGAATCTTCGTGTTAAAAGAGGGGCAGTTATGCAGTACCAGAGAGACTTGCAGTTCTAGAAGCTGGTAGGTCTATAGAGGTTAAGTAGCCTGTAGGCTTCAGTCTGTGTAGGTGTCTGTAAGGATCAAGAGGAGTGTGAGGGTCTGTGAAAATCAGAGGAGTCTGTAAACGTCTGTGAGGCAAGATGAGTCTATAAGGTCAGGAGCTTGTGGGAACTTTTAAGAGAATTTTAGGGGTCATAATGGATCTGTAGAGGTTAGAGGGATCTGTGAGTGCCAGTCATTGTAAATATCTGTTAGTAGCAGAAGAGGTTCAAGGGCCTTATAGGGAATAGAAGAGTTGAGGTGTCAGAATAAACCAAGACATTCTGGCTCAGTATGCTGGTGGGATGGAGTGCGTGACTAGGCTCCTCCATTAATTTGGGGCTCATGGTGCAGGTAGAGACTGAGTGTCAGCAGAGTGAACTCAGCACTGCAGAGCAGGAACAGGCCCTGCGCCTGAGGAGTCGGGCAGTGGAGCTGTTGCCTGATGGAGTGGCCAACCTCATTAAGCTACAGGTAGTAGGGCTGGGACTGAGCTGGGAGGATTGGGGCTGAAGGGGCCCAGAATGTGTGACATGTATTTCATCTACTCCACCCAGCTTGTGGTAGAGAGTAGTGCCCAGCGGGTCATCCACCTGGCAGATCAGTGGGAAAAGCACCGAGTCCCACTCCTTGCTGAATACCGCTACCTGCGGAAGCTACAGAATCACAGAGAGGTAGGTTGTGGAGTCCTGAGGCATAGGTGAGGTAGGTTTGGTCCTTCTGTAAGAAGTCATCTCTGTTCCCTGCTTACTGTTCTCTGGCCATGGGGTCTTGGATAGGTGGAATCATCCCGAAGGCTGGCTGAAATCCAAGAACTACACCAGAGTGTTCGAGTAGCTGCTGAAGAAGCCCGTAGGAAGGAGGAAGTCTATAAGCAGTTGGTAAGACCTGTGTAAGGACTCTGGGTGGCTGATGCTGGGTAAGGTGTTGGTTCTCAAGAGTACCTACTGTGTCTGTGTAGATGTCAGAGCTGGAGACTCTGCCCAGAGATGTGTCCCGGCTGGCCTACACCCAGAGGATCTTGGAGATTGTGGGTAACATCAGGAAGCAGAAGGAAGAGATCACTAAGGTGTGCGGCCATGCCCATGGGAGGGGTCATTTGGACAGACATGCCCAGAGGCAGATGTATTAAGCAGAGCCACACACTGGGCCTCACATTCTCTGGCAGTCAGAGCTTCATAGCCACACTCTGACACAGAATAGCTACACTTAGTCTACTCTAGCCTCCTCTGATGCAGTGACACGGTGACATAGGCCTGTCTAGTTGTGAGTGCATGTATGCACATGAGTACCCCTAGCTAGCTGGCCACCTTGTCAGACATGGACTCATGGCAACCCTTTTCTTTGCCAGATCCTGTCTGACACAAAGGAGCTTCAGAAGGAAATCAACTCCCTTTCAGGGAAACTGGATCGGACGTTTGCAGTGACTGATGAGCTAGTGTTCAAGGTATGGGGCAGACTTTTTAGAGTGCAAGAGTCAGAGTAAAACTGGGCTATTGTCTGCCCAACTGCTCCCTAGCTAGATTTGGCTTGGGCCCTGTGGGTGTGCTGGATTTGCTCTATGGAAGAAGAAGTCAGAGGTGGGAGAAGATGTAGGATGTGGAGGTAATGTATGCAAAGGTAGCCCACTGATAACATCAAGGTCCTTCTTTCTGGTCAGGATGCCAAGAAGGATGATGCTGTTCGGAAGGCCTACAAGTATTTAGCTGCCCTGCACGAGGTGAGGGGGAAGGTCTACCTGAGGATGGAAGGGGAGGGGGCATGCTGGGGTTAATTCTTCTGCTCTTACTATGTACAGAACTGCAGCCAGCTTATCCAGACCATTGAGGACACTGGCACCATCATGCGAGAGGCTCGAGATCTTGAAGAGCAGGTGAGGCCTGAGGGTGTAAAGGAACCCAAGGCAGGCATGGAATAGCTATTTGGTTAGTTTATGCTGAGAGAGGCTGTAGAATGAGACACAACCTACAGTGGAAGTCTCAGCCTTGCCTCTTAGTAGCTGAGTGGACAGGCCAGTGGCCTTTTATGAACCTCAGCTTTCTGCCACAGGCGTCCTCACACTTGCCTCAGGATAAATGACAATAGCTTCAGCTTGAATACTTCAGCAAACCCTGACATGTAGCATAGGCTGCATTAGTTAGAGGGACTGACATGTACAAAAGCCTGTTGGTGGAACAGAGCAGGCTGGTGTCTGAGGGGATTTTAAGGACTCTACAATGTGAAGGGTCCAGAGTGGCTATAAAGAAGGGAGCTGGATTTAGAAAAGAGATTTTTGGATGCTGAGGGATTGCATATTCACATTGTTTTAGATCGAGACAGAGATGGGCAAGAAGACCCTCAGCAACCTGGAGAAGATCTGTGAGGACTATCGAGCCCTCCGTCAGGAGAATGCTGGCCTCATGGGAAGAATCCTTGAGGCCTGAGGAGTCTTCAGCAGAAGTCTCCTCCCAGCCTTAGGTGGGACTTTGGAGTATTGGAGGTGGTGGCCAGTGCTTGCCCTAACTATTCCATCTATTTGCCAGAAAGTTCCTCCTGCTATAGCCTTGGACCCAGACCCTTGCCTACCTCTCTTCATGACCCTAACCCTTATCTGGACTGATTGTTCAGAATGTGTGAGCCATGCTGCAATTCAGTTGGGGAGAGGATTGTGACCTCATCCCAAATAAATGAAGGGCTCTGTCTGCAATCTAAGCTGAGGCATGGATTGGCAGTGGTGTGGGAGGCTGTCTGGTGGGACTCAAGAGACCCCCTGGAGTGCTGTATGCATATACATGGGAGAATAAGAAATTTGCAGGTGCATTCTAGTGGGCTTGGTTTTTAACTGAGCACATATGCTAGAAGCTTGTATCAGATCATGCATAACAGGTGTACATTTGTATGATTTTTTTCCCATCTTGGAAACCTTGAGGCTGTGTGTGTATGTTTTGGAGTGTGTGAGTGTGACAAGACTGTGATCATGTGAGTTTTTCAATGTGACTATATCTTTGGGGTTATTTGAGTATTAAGGCAGCTTCTTTATATTTAGGGTTTTGTTTTGAGTCCAAGTGACATTATCATAACCTTTGTGTAACTTCTCTAGCCATGGAGTGCTGTATGCATATGCATGAGAGAATAAGAAATTTGCAGGTGCATACTGAGGTGGGCTATGCGTATAATTGGTTGTGAAATCTCATTTTGGCTAGATATTATTACAGGGGCGTGGAATGGGGATTGAGGGCTTGGGCTGGGTCCCTATGAACAGCCTTGGTGCAGAGGATGTGATACAGGGGGGTAGTCCACTGGGAAGCAGGGTGCTTGGCAGAGAAGACAGTGGACAGCTCAGTTTTTGGTCCCTGTGGAAATGGCCAGAGCCTTTCACCTCTGCCTCTCTCACCCCAGTTTTGGCTTTAAGTAGAAGGACTGACATGTACAGAGGTCTGCTGGTGGTATAGAGTAGGTTGATATTTGGGGGGTGGGGATTGTAAGGGCAGGTGAAGAAACTAGAGTGGCTGAAAGTAAGTGGGGCTGTGATGAATAAGAGCTTGGAAAGGGGCTTTGGATGTCCTTTCTTTTATTCCTTGAGTATAAAAGTTTTGAGGTCAAGGGCTGGGTGTGAGTTTGGAGCACCTGCTGGGTTTCTGACTCCTCTTCTTGCGGAACTCAAACTCATCCACAGTCCACACAGCTCCCTTCTCACTCTCTACCCGCACAAAGCACTTGTGCAGGCTCAGGTTGTGGCGGATGGCATTCTGCGGAAGGAAGACCAGCAGGTCAGGGGAGGGGAAAACAAGTGGGCAGCCATCCTCTGGGTAGTCAGTCTCCTACCAACAACTGACCTCCTTTTCAACATGCCTCCTAGTCCTACCCTGCCCACACATGAGTGGGTATTTGAGGCCATCACAACCACTGCCACCTTGAGAGAAACTCACCTTCCAGGTGGCAGGGTGGTTTCTGAAGAAGGCAAACATGTGTGTGAACCAGTGGTAGATCTCATTGAGTGTCCGCTGCTTCTCAGGAGCCTCCAGGATGGCCTGAATTTTGAAGGGTGTAGGGGTAAGGTAAGCTCCCCAAAGTTAGGTGAGAAAGGCAGGGGCCTGTCCTAGATTGGCTGTAGAGAGTGAAATTGTGGGAGCAGGGGAAGATTTGGGGTAGAGATGATATGAAATGAAGGAGCAAAGACAGGATTATAGGAAGTAAAGTGTCAGTCCGAGGACTGGATCAGAAGTGGGGTGAGGCATGGGAGCAGGGAAAGTAGATTAGGTAAAGGATCAGGGGAATGGGATTAGATTAAGATTGAGGGCTGGAATCAGGTTAAAGGCCTATCATGTAGTAAGAGTTGGGCTTATATGGGTGTGAGGATTCAGGATTTGGGAAGGTTGAGAATTCAGGATTTCTTCCGGAATGGGGCCAACAATTAGGAAGGAGTAAAGGACGAGGTGAAGTTGAAGACTGGTGAAGAAATTAGTTAAGAATCAGGAGTGGGGGAATGCACCAGTAAATATAGGAGTGAGGGATGAAATTGAATAAAAAATAAATAAACTGATGTGTGGCATTAGGCCAGGAGTCAGAGGTGACTCCTGATTCTTGGTTCCAAAGTTACTGTATATTACAAGGATGTGGTTAGGATCAGGGCTAAGAGGGAAATTGTGGGATTAGGTCTCAGGTTAAGTATGGTGAAGGAAGGTCAACAAATTTGATCAATTTGGATTTAGGAACTAGATTAAGTAAAAGGTCAGTTATTATCATTGCAACTAGGTTATGGATCAGAATTAGCTTAGATTAAGGGCTCTCTATTCAGAAACAGGTGCAATGTATGGTATAGAGTAGGGATCAAATTAAGGTTCAGGTTTGACATTAGTTATGGGACTAGAATTAAAGTCTGTGCTCAAAATTCTGGGAAGGCATTAGGGCATTTCAGACAGGGGTAGGTGGATGGGAATGAGGTTAACAATTAAATTGGTTTTAAAAGGAAGGAGTTGAGGTGGGGTTTAACTGGAAGATTTATTGATGTACTAAAATATGTTGGGGCTGGGGAAATATAAAGTTAGGTTGGGGCTAAAGCTGGGGCTAAGGGGGAGACAAGGTGTTAGAGTAATTCCTGGAGTAGGTTTAGGACAAGATGCAGAGATAGGGCTAGTTCTTGGGCTATTTTGTAGGTCCAGGAAGGGGTTAAGTATCAGGATATCAAGAAAGGAATGGGTTTAGTCCTAAATTTGGCTTGCACTGGCCTGAGTAGTGGTTTAGGTTGAGGATGGGAACAAGGCTGGGATGAAGCTAGAATGAGTATCACACTTGAAACACTTCTTGGGACTCTTTGGGATTGGAGTTTGATAGGACAGGAGCCCACCAAGTAGTTAGACTGAGGTCAGGTGTTTGGTATGCAGATTCCCCACCCATTTTTATTTCTCCTGCCCTGCTTACCCATCGGATGAGAGTAGCATAAGTAAAAGGGGGCCGCATGTTGTGGAACTTGAAGTAGTCCATGTTGTGGAAGAACTCTGTCAGAGAGTGTGGAATGATGAGGCTTTATCCAGGACCTCCTAGTCTCTCATCCCCTGTGCTTTCCAATGTAGCACTCAAACTCATTGCTGTTGGGTTGGAACTGACCCATAGCTGACCCTCCAGCAGGTTTTCAGAGAGAGAACTTACATGGGAGAAGATTACCCATCTTTCTCCCTTGGAGTAGCTGGTGGATTTGAATCTCCTGCCTTTGGGTTAGCAGTGTAACTCCCTACCCTCTAAGCAACCAGAACTACAGGTCTCAAATATCCACCATTAAAATAGGCTTCAGTGAGCACAGTTACTGTTTTCTGAGAACCTGACATAAGTTTCATCACTTACTCTGCACAATTTCCACAAAACAGATTCTTCCTCAAGGTTTAAAGGAAGCAAAGTTGCTCATATACTAAAGGCATGAGGGGGTTAAGTGGGGAATCAGGATGAGATTTGAGGTCTGTGATGCTCAGGACTAGCAAGGGTTGCTAAGATTGAGTGGATTCATTAATTTATCCTGGAGAAGGAGAGTCCTTAGGAATGACTCAGTTCATTTCCTTCTTCCTGGTGACTGGATGAATTAGTTGAAGCCCTGAGTAGTTAGGCACAGATTAAAGCTTTAAAGGGAGACAAGTCTAGGACTAGACATTAGAAACCATAGGCTTTGGCTGTGGAAATCTGAGAGGAAATATTTGCAGAGATGCTTTTCTCCAAAGACTGGAGGGATTAGGGACGCTGTGTAAAGCACAGGGCATTCTTACCTGGGAATGTGCTATTTCCATGACTGCCCCAAAGGTGCCTCCTCACAGCAAATAGGCCATTGGAGGCCTCCCCAGGAGCAGACCAGGTGGCGTGGGCACTACCTGAGGTACCTGTGGCTGCAATGCAGCAGGAGTTCTTGTTGGAGGGTTCCTGGGGGGAGGGGAAACCTGGTGACATTGGGGCTTCAACTTTCTACTTTTATTGTTTTGACAAATGTCTTTAAAATCAAGGGTTCTTTTTGTCACTTTCAGTCTGACACAGAATCCCATGAACCTTGGAAGGTCACCCTAAACTTCCCTGGCTTTAGTTTTCCTCATCTATGAATTAAGGGTGATAATGATGCTGAATAAGTTAAAAGTGCTCAGAAACAGCAAGCACCCAGATTCCTGGAAATGGAACCTGTATAGCTGCATATGGCCCCAGCTAAGAAAGGCCCCCACTTTAATGTTCTATGCTGCTTTCTTGACATTTAAATAAGAAACTCCACATTTTGGGAACATAGAGTTCAGAAGGTTTATAAATGAAAGGTGATTATTTCCCAGATATGGCATGTTTGGAGCTGGAGTCAGGGATCACAGATCCCCAGGGCCTGCATGTGAGGGTAGGTTCTCCATCCCCCATATGTCTTGGTTTGCAGCCACTCACCGCAGATGGAGCTGTGGTCAGTGCCATCTTCCCAGCCAGGTGGGCCTGCATGGCACCTAGCTTCTCTTTCTCCAGTACCAGCTATAAGGATGGGCATACAAATTTGGCTTCAAGCTAACCTGTCTCTGCCACCTTTTCCCCAGCTAAGGATTTCCCTGCTCCCTCCTTTTATGCCACCCCTCCTGCTCTCATGCTGAGTGACATACATTAGTTTGCCCATCCACTTTCCAGAATCACCTGTTGTTCCAGAGATTGCACCATCTCTTTCTGGAGGAGACATTGTGCTCTGCCTTTCTCATCCAGGAGATGGTCTTCCTGGCAGTGCCTGCATAGGGAAAGATTCCATGTAGATGACCATGCAGGGCTAGCCTCATGGCTCAGTATTCAGAGATGGAGGGCCCAGATCTTCTGGGAATATATAGAGAACTGAGAATGTGCATAGAGAGTGTCAGGGCTGCTCAGCCCCTACCTTCTATCCCAGTTTCCCTCTCACTCTTGTCAACCCCTTTAACACATGTTACTTGGTACTTACAGTGTGCTAGGCCCTGAGATTGCCACTTCAGCTTTTTGGTTTGCTGAGAGTGAGCCATGTAGCATTATTGGAGAAGATGTATGTGTCAGGGGAAAGAGTTGAGGAGAGTGTAATAGTCATCATGAGGAACTCGCACTTTGGGGCTTCAGTAAAATCAGGCTCATGTGTTCACATGATAGGTGGCAGGGCCAAGGTATTGGAAATGTGGATTTTGGAGTGAGGCTTTCTGAGTTCAAAGCCCAGCTATGTCAGTAGGATGTGCCTGGTCTTGGCCAAGATACTTAATCTCTTTGGCCTCATTTGCCTTGCCTGTTAAATAGAGGTAAATATAGTATCACTCACTCACTGCCATCAAGCCAGGACCTACTCTACTCATAGCTGACACTCCAGCAGACTTCTGAGCCTATAAACCTTATAGGAAGAGACCACCCATCTTTATTCCATGAAGGGGTTGGTAGATTCAGAGAGGTATGGGCTTTAAGGTAGCATCGTAACTCCTGTTATTGTTAGGTGCCGTCAAATCAAGTACAAGTCTTAGCAACCCTATGAACAACAGGGAATCTCATACTATCCTATGCCATCCTCATTATCTCTGATACACTTGAGCAGTCACCATGTCAGTCCATCTTTTTATTTTATTTTATTTTTTTTTTTGTCAGTCCATCTTGATGGGGGTCTTCCTCTGTTTTGTTGACCCCCTCCTTCCAAGCATAATATCCTTTTCCAGTAAGAGACGAAAATTTGTCATCCTTGCCTCTAAGGAGCACTCTGGCTACACCTTTTCCAAGAATAGTATACACCTCTATTATCTTTCCTTATACAGATTAGAAAACTGAAGGCCTAGGAGGCTAAGTAAATAACTCACTAAGGTAACTTATGTAGGAGTTTCCAAGGTTACAGAGTAAATGAGTTTGATGGAGCCAGGATTGGACCTCAGTGTCTCAGCTTTTAGAGGAGCCATGGTGGCACAGTGATTAAATAAGTGGCTACTTAAATGAGTACTAGTGGGTGAACCTGCCAGCTGCTCCATCTACTTCTGTAAAGCCTGGGCAGAGTGAATGCAGAAGCTGAAGTTTCCAGGGCAGTTCTAACTGTCCTATAGGGTTGCTATGAATTGTACTTGACTGGATGGCAAGGTGCTTGATATTGGTCTCAGTGTTTACCTCCTTCATCTTACTGCCTATAACGGATGAGGCTAAAGTTGAGGCCTGCATTTCAGATATCCCCACACCTCTCAAATCAGGACACCCTTGAATGGGGGTGGGTCTGGGTTACTCACTTGAGGAAGTCCTCTGGCTCCTCAAAGACCTTCTCACATCCAGGCCACTTGCAGATGCCTTTTGCCAGAAGTGGGTAGGAACCCTGGGGTATGGCTGAAAGGGTACTAGGAAGACAGAGGGTGTCAGGGGAGCAGATAGCAGAGTGAGGGTCCTTTCCAGCCTTGTGTACTGACCTGTCCTTCCTGGATGCCTTAGGACTGGGAAAGGTGCACAGCAGCTTCGGTTCCCTGGACAACCACTCCAGGTTGGCCATGTTGATCCCTGGGAGGGAGGACAAGCCACCACTGCTGTGGGCAGGGCTCTGAAGCTTGACCCACAAAGCCTCTTGTTCTCAGCTTTCCACCCTCCTATGCCTCAAAAACTCTTTCAGGGAGCTCTGCTGTACCAAAATTCCAAGGCTTTAAATAGAGCAACATTTGCAAGTGCTAACACTTTGACTAACTTTGTAAAGACCTATAGTTCTGTGATTTTGATATTCTGCATCTTTAAAGTTCTGAGCCTGACCTTTTTTAGAGGTTGGCGTTTCCAGACTCTGAGATTTGACTGACCCTTTTTACCTTAACGACTAAAACTCAGAACAGCCTTTAACACTCATGTTCAAGGATTTAGAGTCTTAGGGGTTCTGTGAAACTGTAGGGTTGTGGGTTGTAGTGTTACCAGGTGGCAGACCAGATCGAGCCTTGAGGGAGAAGACTCCGGTAGCAGCGGTGGGAGATGGGAGGCCAATCATGGCTGGGCTTTCCAGGGGTTGCACCTGCAGCATAGAGGTCCGAGCATGGGCACCCATTGTTGAGAGCTGGGGCCATATATGAGCTTTGATTCAGCTTGCCTTAGGGCCCCCTCCCCAAATCTCACCCATCTGCTTCTCAACTTCCTCATCAGAGTCAGTACCTGATGCATGATGTGTGGTCTCTCCTGGAGGAGTGCCTGCAAGTAGGGTGAGGGGCTCAGCTGTGCTCTGGAGGGTGTCACCATGACCAGGGGCATGGTGGGCAGCTGAAAGAGGAGAAGGCAGGTGGGTGAGATGTTACCTTCATCTTCTGTTCTACATGTACTCTTAATGTCCACATGTCTTCATAGACTCTTCATCACAACCCACGTGATAAGTAACTCTGATCACCCTCATTTTACATGTGAAAAGAGGCTCAGAGAGTCTGGGTGACTTTTTCATGATCACATAGCAATAAGTAGCAGAACTGGTCAACTCTGTCGCTCCATCTCTTTGGGGTCCAGACCTCTCTCACATGAGGGTACTTGGTTGTACTTGGTTTCCTTTTCTCCTGAGACAGGGATTAGGTTGGACAAAGCCTTGAATCTCTGAGGCCTGATAAATGGGGATTTTCTTGGCTCATTGACATCTGCATAAGTCACAGACTTGTCTGGGACCCAGAAACCACTTCCTGTGCCCTAGGTGGGCCCCCTGCTCAGTGCCACAGTAAAGGTCTGCACCTGTAGGCCGAGGTACTCCACCCTGTATGTCCCATCCTGGACCTCACCTGCATCTGCGATGGTGGGAAGGGGTTCAATGATGAGGAGGAGGCATGGGCCCCACCTTGGAGGTCCCAGCCCTGGAAGATTTCCCCTGGGCCTCGGGCCTCCAACAAATCTGAGGTCTTGGGTGCAGCCCTCCAGTTGCATAAAGGCTCCAAGGGTGGACTGAGGGCCAAGGAAGGGGCCAAGGGCTTGGCTGGCCTAGAGTTGGGCATTAAGTCCTTGTTTGAAGGCAGGCTGTGGAGACAAAGAAGTTACAAATATTCTAGTGGTTGTTGTTGTTATGTGCCTTTGAGTTTTACCTGAATCATAGCAGACCCTTGAGCAGGTTTTCATTGGCAATGAATCATAGAGGAGGAGATTGTCCATCCTTCTCCCAAGGAGCAGCTGGTGGATTCAAACCATGTGCCTTTGGGATTGTAGTGTAGCTTCTTACTACTAGGCCACCAGGAAGGCCTTATATGAAATATTCAACTATCTGACTTTTATGGGCACTTCTGGTCAGAGTAGACATTGGCTGGCACATGTCCTGAAGCCCTCCCCAACTGAACCCCAGCTCTGGTTATGTGTACACATGCACTCACATATTGCTATCAGGAACATAGTACATATGTGTCTCCATATACACTCCATATGTAGACCAGCATGGGTCCAACACATTGAGCAGGGGCAGATCTGGTTTGGAAATGTCCTCCAAGGTGATAGTGGAGGAGTTGGGGTAGCCTCAGTCAGGATAGGTCTTAGTTCCTGCCTCTCCTCATCTGAGCGCTGTCTCCAAGCCTTAGTCTCAAATCTTCCCTGTATTCTCTATGAGACAGCCATATTAACTACTCAGGAGCTGTTCCAACTTCCTAAATGGAGCATTTTACTGTGACTTGGACATATCTGGCAGTAAAGGAAGGCCAAAACTCAGAATATTCATCTAGCTGCTGTGAGTGAGATAGGCTATAGAAAGGCAAGGGCAGAACCAGGGGGATTAGTGGGAAAGCCACCACAGGAGTCCAGGAAAGCAATGGCAGCGGAATAGACTAGGATGGGAGCTGTGAAGTTAGATTCTGGGTATATGTTGAAACTAGAGGTAACAGAATACGCGGGTGTCTTGGGTATTGGCGATGAGAGGGACAATCAAGGTGACTTCTAGGTTTTAGGCTAGGCACCTGGGAAAAACAGCTGACATTAACTGAAATGGGGGAAGTGGTGGGGAGCAGGTTTGGGAGGATGATTATCTTGCTGTGGACTGACATGGAGTCTGTTGTTATAAGCAAGTGAAAAATATCAAATGGACAGCTGGATAGAAGAGTCTGGAGCTCAGGGCAAGATTAGAGTGTGATTATCTCTAGAGCATGGCAGCAAGCATGGCAGTTGCCAGAAAAGGGGAGAGTTAGACTATATCTTTCTTTTTTTAGGCTATATCTTGAACCAGGGCCTGTAGACTCTTTTTGATCATTTTACACCAAGCCTTTCTTCAGACTGGTCCTTTTCCCTAGAATGCTTAGTTCTCTTTTATCCAAGTCACACCAGGCCTGCTTCTACATTATCTTCATTCAGAAATTCCTCCATACTAGCTACAGATACCTCTGCAGAGCCCTAGAACTTTACCCTCCTTAAGCAGATGGGGTTCTGTTTCTCTCGATCCTGTAATCTCAGTCTGATAGGAAGTCAGAGCTGGAGGGCATGACCAGGTGGAGTCCCACAGTCCTTGATGACTTGTGACTTCTACTTCTTTCTCTGTAAAATGCACATATGTACATTTCACAAGCCCCTTCTTGGGTGAGTGTGTGTGTGAGTAATTTCCCACATTATCTTACATTTGGTTGGGTGGACAACTGCAAACAGTATTCCACGGGAGGGTTCTGGAAGAGAAATTGCCCCTTCCCTTTTTTGCTGTCCTGAGGTGGTCAGAGCTATGCTGTTGAGAGAAGTAAGTGTAAGTCCATGTGAGAATCCAGCTTCTAAGCTTCTAGAGGTTTTAGAATATTACTATGTGAGAATCAGGAGAATGTGAAAATGCCACTGACCCTGTGGAGATGAATAGTTGAGTGAGAGTGAATTGGTGTTTTGACCACTCTAGCCTGGCTCATAAGCCTGGGTCACTTCTGAAACTACATGGAGACTCAGCAGGAGCTTATAAAATGCCTCCAAAACATATCTAGAATATCCTGAGGGGTAATATAGATACACGCTCATTGTTTTGTTTTGTTTTCTTTTTAAAAAAAGAAAACTATCTAGTATGGTCTGTCTGGTGGGGTACTTGGAGGGCTAGGCTTGGGCAGCCAGCTTCCTGCACTGTCTGTTGGGGCATCCCTTTCTGACTAGGTTTCTAAGAAGCTGCATGGGGGATGTTTCTGGGACATAGATTGTGTTCTCATATCGGGGTCTTTATCTGGGCTCTGTTGTCACAGCCTCCGACTTCCCCAGATTTTTCTGCCATTGACGTCATGGAAACCGGATGCGTTGGGCTTCATCCGCAACAAGGAGGAAGAGAAAGGGGCAGACACCCCATACCACAAGTTTCGTTCCGAGAATTGGCTAGCCTATCCTGTAGCCAACCTAGCCTAGGTGGGTAATGTGGGTGCTGGCGGATGTGGTAGTGACATTGATCTGGCCACTGAAACAAGTCTTGGATTCTGTATACCTATGGCCCTTCACAAGGTCATGGAAAGGGCTAAGGTTTGAAGCTTTGAAGGTGCCATGGAAGCCCTCACAGATACTAGGACCTTTTGGATCCTCAGATGGCACAACTCCACACCTCAGAATTGTAGAATATTATTTCTTAGATTTCTTTGACTCAAAATCGGTTTCTTTGGCATCCATGAGTCCAGTGCCTGTGACCCTGTTATCCTCCAAAATCACAGAAACTCATGAAGCATAGGAAGCCTGATACTTCCTAGAAGTGCCTGTTGAACAGGTCCATAATTGTAGCAAATTAACTTTCAGCATCCCTTGTAAGCTCTATGAAGGTAGGAGGATGAAAGATTATCCTTCTGAACAGCCTAGGGCCTGGCTCTACTCCCAGTAACTTTAAATGCCCTCAGGCCCATTATATATAAATTAGGACAGTAATAGTACCCATCTTCCAGAATTAATGCACATGAAATGCTTAGCAGAATGTCAATAAGTGGACATTTTCAGGGCTTCATTCTCCCTGTCTGTTCTGGGACAGTGTTCCCAAATTCATAGCTACCCCAATAAAGAGAAAGGAGTGAGAGAATGTTAAGGCAGGGATATTTTCAGTCAGGGCTCCATGGTGGGAGCAGAACAGTATCTGGCCTTTATCAGTACAAACCTTACTACTAGGTTCTTTGGGTGAGTGAGGTCGGCTCTAGGATAGAGGTCCTAGGGACTGGCACCAGCTATCGGGATACAGCTGAGCTCTGCCCACAGACAGTCTGAATGATCTATATCCCTCCAGTATGGCCACCTTCTGGACAACTAGGCCTCTTGACCCTTAAGTCCCCAGGGCTGTATCTTGTGAAACTATCGAGACAGTGACACAGAGGAGATAGATACAGTCAGTGAAGGACAAACAGGGATGAAAGAAGATATGCTACAAAAAAGAATAGTTGCTGGTCTTTAACAGAGGGACTGATGCTGCCTGGAAAAAATGGATAAGATGCTGGGGAGACCCACAGTTGGGTTTTATATTGTAAACCAGCAAAACTATATGTCTCTGGTATAAGAGCAGACATTGAGTGATAAGGGTAGAAAGTTTAGACACAGGCTGATATATATATATATATATATACACACACACACACATACATATACACACACACACACACATTATATATATATATATATATATATATATATATATATGAATCTAGTTTGTGATGAATGTAGTATTTAAGACTGGATTATGGCAGCAGCTAGATCGTTTTACATGTTTCTGGGATAATTAGTGGGGAAATAAATATCACCACCATAATATACCCTAAAATAAATTACAGATCCATTAAAAAGAGAAATAATAACATCTGATTTGGAGCCCTGGTAGTGTAGTACATGACTGGAAGGTCTATGTTTCAAATCTGCCAGCTGCTTTACTGGAGAAAGATAAGTAGTAGTCTCCTCCCATAAAGATTTACAGCCTTGGAAAGGTGATGGAGGGTTGTCATGAGTCAGAATCGACTGAGTAGGGTTTGGTTTTGATTTAATGCTGATTTTTGATTTGTGTGCGAAATCTTGTATTAAGCACTTAAAATGGTTTACTTAAATCTCACAACAATCCTTTGAGGTTGATATTATTATTGTTATCATAATACATGTGAGGAAATGGGGGTACAGAGACATTAAGTGCCTTGCTGGAAATCACACAGGTGTCTTGAAGTGAGGTTGAGTTTGTCCAGACAGTCTAGCTCTAGTACTCACACTCTGAAACCTCCACAGTAAATGGAATAAATTAAGCAATGAAAGAGACTAAAAGCCAACAAAAGTGAACATATATTTTGTTTCCAAGTGGGAAAGGACTTCCTAAGCACAAAATCAGATATAGAAACCACAGAAAAATACTAACATGTTTGAATACACAGAACAACATCACTCAGCTAATTCATTGCCATTGAATTGGAACCAACTCATAGCTGACCCTCCGGGGTCTATAAATCACACAAGCCGGAGCTCTCGTGGCTTAGTGGTAGGGAGTTGTGCTGTCATCCCAAAGGCATCTGGTTTGAATCCACCAGGTGCTACATGGGAGAAAGATGGTCAGTCTGTGTGATTCACAGCCTCTGAAAACCTGTTGGAGGGGCAGCTACAAGTTGGTTCCAAATTGATGGTACTTGACAATATATTCCATTGGAGGAGACTGCCCATCTTTATCCCATGGAACACATCTGTCTGATAGATTAAAACTGCCAGAGAGACTGCTTTTGGGTTAGCAGTGCAACTCATGGATTACACCACCAGAGGTCCCTTACACAAAACATCATGAACATAACAAAAGCATCAGAAACAAGCAGATCATGACTGATAAAAGATGGTTCCTATCCTTTCCAAGTAAAGAGCTGTCACAAATAAACAAAAAATATGAACACACTGTAAGATAATTTTTAAAAAGTACAAATAGCCAGTAAGCCATAAAAACAATCAAATAATACAAATTTCAACATGGCAGTAGTATTTTTCTTACCTGTCATACTGGTAAAGTATTAAAAACTGTTAATACCCACTCAGGGTTAATTTGATTGTAGGGTACATAAAACAGGACATTTTAGAAGAACAGAAAAGAATTAGCAAACTTAAAGATGCATTTACTCTTTGATCTAGCAACTCTTATTTTCAAGAGTCTTAATGAACTAGTTTAGAGTGTTTATGAGAAACTAGAAACAACCCAGTGAAATAACTAAGTGAAACCAATCATGGTTCACAACAATGTTTGACATTGTTAACAATTACATTTTTAGTGATCTACAAGAATGCTACTACTAACAGAAAAAGCAGGGGGGGGATCAACATATAGCATTATTCTAGAATGGCTGAAAAAATTAATAATAACTAACATTTAGTGAGCTAAGCCTACAGAAATGAGGAACTCACTCTGCTCTAAATAGCCCTTTTTTGGACCTAGGTCCTGGGCACACATATACAGTTCTAGGGCAGGATCTTACATATACTCATAGTTGATAGGGCATGAAGCTATTCCCAGGATGGTCTTTTCTCATGTAATGCAAACAGAAACTCAGATAAGCTCTCAGATGAAACAACAAGTTTAAAAATCTGTCTTCTACCAGAAAAGAGTTGATGATCACTTTTGTAAAATGTAAACATTCTCCTCCAATGTATATCAAACACAACAATGTACAAATCTCTGTGCTAGATGTTGAGTAGGGAGGCAGATGGTGCATGGAGAGACAAAAGAAAAGGTGAGACTTCTGGGAAAGAGAGATGGAGGAAATGAGACTAGATGGAGATCAAGACAAGGAAAATAGAAAAGAGGGATGGAAAATCTGTTTGAGAAACATGGCAGAGAAATGAAAGACCAATGCAGAGTGAGCATTAAGAGGGATGGGAGACACAAGAGAAGCGAAAAAAAAAAAAACAGATGAGAGAAATACAGTTGAAATGTCCAGTTATACTTGTACAATTATATTGTATATAATTATAAATATGTATAACTGTCCAGTTATACCTGATGCAAGTTGTTCAAAGCTCTGAAATTCATAGATTGGCACCTGATGTATTTTAGAAGCCTTACCTATGTGGATTGACATTGTAACTGCTACAGTGGACTGGAGCACACAGAGAATATGAGGATGGCGCAGGATAGGGCAAAGTTCGTATCTGTTATTCATAGGGTCACTAGGAGTGGTAGTTGACTTGAAGGCATCTAACACCACCACCACCACTACCTGTGTATTAATCCACCTATTTATTTTTGCTTCTCCCGAATTATTAAATAGTTGAATTATCAGTCTTTTAGCACTTATTACTACAATTATTTTTTTAAAATACTTTACCTGATCAGGAACACAATTTTGCATGTCTTGACAAAGGGCTCTTGACCTCCCCAGTGCCTAACTCATTGCCATCTCCTCCAAAAGGGTTAAAATCTGGAAAGGGTGCACAGAGGACACTTACCTTGGTAAGGTGGACTGACAGAAAAGGATCAGCTAGGCTTGTGGGAACCGTCACATATCAAAAACAACTTTGCTTTTATACTGACAAGAAAAACCACGGTGTAGAAGCCACAGACCTCTCTTTTCTAATAATCCAATTTTTTTTAGTGTGCTGATAATCATGTGTGTGTGTGTGCGTGTGCGTGTGTGTGTTACCATATTTTCTCTCTTTTTCTTGGCTTCTTGATTATGAGGCTTAAATGGAAATTTGGGGTTTTTTTCTTTGCCCTTTACGAGTCATTTGACAATATTTCTTCCCTTTACCACCTCAATAAGATAACAGGGCTGATGAGAAACTCCAGTTTCTTTTTAAACAAAAGTGTGTACAAACTGAGTAAAAAAAAAAGCAATGGAAAAGAACTCCAATATATCCCAGAGGTGTCCTGGGGCCATGAGAGATACATAGCCCTGTGAGAGGCTATGTGAGATTCTGTTGAGAACTGAGCCCCTATGTAACAATGAGGAACACCAGGTAAAGAAACATAGTAGGTCTGGGTTTCCAAATACCTCGCCCTGCTTTAGCTTCCATTTTCCCATAGGTAAAATTTATATGGTTATCCTCTTTAACTGCCCAGGTAGGGGGAACTTTGGAAGCTCCTGCCACCCATCGTCTTACAGAGAATGAGAGACATAGAAGGTACTTCTTGGAGAGAGAAAGACAGGAGTCCACCTCCACCTCACCCTTCACAATTCAGAGAATTGTGACTCACTGAGAATCACTGGCTCTCATACTTTATTGAATTAGGAAAGAGAGACCCTGATGATCACTCTACTGGGAAAGTCTTACCTAGGATCTCAGAAGTAGTACATACATCTGAAAGAGTCCCAGAGGCCCCTTGAGACTTTATTCCTTGCAGCCAGGAACATAAAAGCCTGATGCTTCTGAGGCCCTCAGCCTTTGCATTTTTTTTCCTTAAAAACAAAACAAAACCCCAAACTGTTTCCAAGGATGCCATCATCTCCAAGCTGACATTTATCTTTAATTTTCCATGTGCCAGATACAATGGTAAAAAAAAAAATTGATGTAATTTAATCATTTCCCAGTGAAGTCCATTTCATTATCACTGTCATTATTCATAGGGGGAAAAAATGCAGTTGCAGAATAACCAAACAACTTTTCCAAGATCATAGCGCTGGTGGGTAGGGAACTTGCCTTTCTTGGTACCAGACTTTTAGAGCCCCTAACTTTCTTGAGCTAAATGGTTTCAGGTCTTAAATTTTATGACTAGGAAATTTTTGGAGTCCTCTAGGGCTTGACATTTTTAAAACCTTTTATTTGCAGATTAAAAACTGCATTCCAATGATTAAAATAATTTAAAAAAAAGGGCATTCTGATTAAATGGCATTTTATGCCCACAGGACACCCTGAACAACCTTTGCCTTCTACCCTATATTTATTCATTGTTGTCCCACCCAGCTTCCTTCCTTCATGAAGGAAGGACCTTTCCTGGCAGTCATATAGGCTGATGGGTGTGGCAGGCGCCTTCATTTGTCAGTACTTCTAGATTCTTGGATGTGAAAAGGGACAGCATAGTAATTTAAACTTGATTCGACCTCTTTGCATCTTAAAAAGTTAAACAGCTAAAAGAAGGAAAATAAGGCAGTGCTTGTTGAATGCTTGTACAGTGCATATTGGGGGTGCTGCTTCATTACAGTTCACCCCCTTGCATCTCCTGTTCTATTGTTTCTTTTGAAGGCAATAGATTTTTCTCTTGCATTTCTGTCTTCTTCAGTTTCAACTTAGTGCATTTCAGATTGAAGCAAAGAGAGGCATGAGAGATCAAGGAGTTTCTGTGTGTGGCCATTGATAAATTGCATGTAAAATTTTAAAAATTGCCTAAGAATTAGCAATTATGTTTCCTCACCTCTGCAGGTACTCCCTCCAAACAAGAGTCAATAAGGGAGACTTTTCCCTACAACCCATAGATGAGATTCGCAACCTTTGGTTCCTTAACACCCTATGTGGCTCAAGGTTCTAGTCTTCCAGTCCTTTGGAGAGAGGCTAGCTTTAGGCCTGTGGAAGAGAAATAAAAAACAGCTTTTTATTCCCATAATACACACAAAGTCCACCCCTTCAATTGTATGCCTGTCCTCTTCTTCTCACCTCTCAAACCTTGGTGGGAGGGCAGAGGGAGGACAGTATCTTTCCTAAAGTCAGATGTACTCTTCTGGAAAAGCCCAGAATAGGCTTTTTGAAAACAAGGGAGGGGCAGGTAGTTTTTTTAAAAAAAAAAAGGCCCCCTAAAAAGTATCAGTCATCAACTACTAAAAAAAACAAATTCAACTTCCATACCATTAGTTAAAAATAAAACATTCACTTGTGGAAACTTCGGAGTTGATGGGACACTTCTGAGACAAAGATGATCTGTGTGTGGCAGTCAGCCAGAAGGGACATCAAGAGTCAGTTCAGATCCCATCTTGGGCACCTGATAGGAACTGTGTACAGTAAGTACGTAATAGATGTTGTGACATGTGGAATGGTGTGTTTATCAGGAAGGAGCTCTGGTGAGCCAGCTGTAAGCATGCCCCCAAGGTTAATGAGCCCCCCCCCACCCCACCCCCGCGCTCCTCAGGGACTCGTGTTTGAACATTCCTTACACTTCCTGTATGACCAGGCCAGCTCCACAAGATAAAACAGGTTTTATTTCTTGTCCTAGGCTCTGTTTCCTGGACAAGAGAGCATATTTTCTCTTTCAGGGTCAAAGGTGTGGGCTTCATCCTCTTAATGTTTTCTCCATACTTTCTCTCCCTTACTAGCACTTCTTCCTTGAGAAGGAATAGCCAGAAAGGTAGGAGACAAAACCAAGTCCAACCCAAACTTCCCTACCATTAGTACAAAATAAAACTTTCACTAGTGGAAGCTTCTGAGTGAGGGTGGTAATTCAAAGAATCCAAATAGGCTACTTAAGCTGGGCCAAGGTGTAGGAAAGTCAGTGGTGACATTGTGAACCAAGAGCCTTGCAGAATGAGGGTTGGAGACCTAAGGGGGCAAAAAAGGGTAGAGATTCCTCTCTATAATGTCCTGTATTCTCTCTTGTGGATGGCTCTAGGGAAGGAGATTGAGAGGGCTAGGAGTGGGGAGAGAGTGGGCAGGTGTAAACAGGCTAGGGAAAGCTTCCCAGAGAAAGGAGCCTTTAACAAAGACTTGAAGGAGGTAAAGAACGGTGTCATGTCAATATCTGGGTAACTGTAGAAGACCTAGTCAATGAAAAGGTCTTAAGGTAAAAGTTTACCTCATGTGCTCTAGACCTACTTAGGAGTCTGATTGGGTTAGAGTGGAATGAGAAAAGGGAAAGAGCAGTCAGAGGTGAAGTTAGAGAGGAGATAAGGGGGGTAGGCCATGCAAGACCCAATAAACTGTGGTAAGAATTTAGCTTTTATTTTGAGGCAGAAGCTAATAGAAGATTCTGGACAGAGGAGGATCGGACTTAAAATTTAACAGGATCTTCCTGGCTGTTAAGTGTAGAATGAAATATCTAGAGGGCAAGGGTAGAAAAAGGGAGACCAGTGTAGAGGCCATTGTGTAGTCTAGGTGAATGGCTATGGTGCTAGCGGTGGGGAATTCTGGAAATATTTTCAAAGAGAAGCCAACAGAATTTGCAGATTGATGTCTTCGCGGTAAACCAATATACACTGATAATGTAAAAAAAAAAAAAAAAGGTGAGCAGGACTGCCTAAGTTCTATCTAAAATGGAAAAAACACCCCAACCCCCCCCCCAAAATCCTCAAATTCATCATAGTCAAATAGGAAGTGACTCATAGCTGACCCTCTAGCTGGTTTCTGAGGCTATAAATCACACGGGAAGAGACTGCCCTTCTTTTTTCAGGTGGAACAGCTGGTGGGTTCAAACCACCTGACTTTGTTGGCAGCAAAACTACTTACCCACTAAGCCACCAGAACTCTCTCCTATAAGGATTAGATGAGGCAATTAGTATGCTCAGAATCTGGCATACAGCAAGTATTTAATAAATCCTCAAAGAAGGTAAGAAAAAGTATAAATAGGTTAAGTTTTAACTAACAGTGGACAAAAGCAACTCAGTTGCCACAGGAGAGACCTTAAAGGGGGAGTAGGAATTCACAAGTAGGAATTATCTCTAGAGGAAATGATAAGAGTAAGATGGGATATAGAGGTTGAGGCAGGTAGGCTAGGGTTTGACTTGTGATTTAATCAGTGACTACTACATGCACAATTAACTGCTGGAAGTGTACACTCAGGATCACTGTTTGATTAGCTTCCGAAAGCTCAATTAAACCATTCAACAATGATGCCAAATCCTGAAGGATGCTGGCACTATTTACACAAAAGTGGAGACGGAAGGGGCAACCCAATTATAATAGGAAGGCCCTGCCCATATTGCTAGAGTACAGGCCCTCAGGGGCTCTGAGTATTCGTGGCCCAGGGGTAATGAGAGTTGAGAGAATAAGGCATTCTAGGTTCTGTTGCCCAGACCACCCTACAGTACCATCCCTCTGCCCCTCTCACTGGTCATTCATTCCTTACTTAAATACCAACTGCACTCTCCACCCCTTCCATTGTCTGTTTCCCACCCACCTCCTTCACTACACTTTCTGGCCTCGCATTGCTTCACCTTGTCTTAGCATCGCTCTTTTGAGTTCACAGACCTTCATTAGCTCGCCTGCTGGCTCTCTACATTCTGCCTCCTTTACCCGCTATCTATATTGGCTCTGCTTCCTTTGGCCCTGCCTCTGTGGCCATGCTTGTGTTCTTTCTGGCATCTATTCTGTCACCGCCTCTTGGAAGTCATAAGAAATGTTTACAACACTGTACTGGCCCCTCAGCAACCATAATCACCACGCACCTCCGTAACAACCGTGCGCGGCTCTCCACTAGCTGTTTACAGTCTTTCATCTTACCACCTACGCAACCCATGAATCATTCACTTTTTGAGCCCCTTCTTCGCTACCTGCTAGCCGCATCACCTGTCAAGGTCCACAGTGCGGCTAACATTCCCTACTGCTCACATACCGTTCTTTCTCAGCCTCTTCACTGGCTCTCTTTATTCCCTTTCCCTACCACGCCCATCACAGACTGACTCTCCATTGATTCTCCAACGCCGCCTCCTACACGTCTCGTTTCAAGCATTCCCATTGGCCTGTCCTACTCTCGTCTTCCTTTTGCCACCTGCGTCAACTGTGCGCGGCTCCCCATTGGCTACCTGCTACTTGTCTCCATCTAGCCGCCTACGCCCCCTGTGTGCGGTACCCCTCTTGTGTTGGCCTTCTAATTGGCTGACCACCACTTCAGGCCCTGCCCCTGCCGGTCCTCTTACCGGTGTCTGCGTTGCCGCCGCTATGGCGCGCTCAGCCCCTGTGGAGACCCCGCTGCGGTATCTCGGGCCCCCTTTGCCGGCCACGAGCGCGTCCCGCGCCTCGGCCGAGACCGCGGTGGCCCCACGGAGGGTGCTGTTTGCCGACGAGGCACTGGGGCTGCCGCTGGCGCAACTGCGACGCTACCGGCCATGGGGTGGGCCCGGGGCGGGCAAGATGGCGGGCACCGGGCAAGATGGTGGCGGTGCTGAGGACGACGATGGCGAGGATGGGGATGAAGGGGTGGAGGAGGAAGAGGCTTTCCTCGAGCCCTCGCCGTCGTGCCCTGTCCACGCTGGCAGGGGGTTTTACCTGGTGCCCACATTTTCGTTGCCCCCCGCACCTGGCCGTCTAGAGCGCTTGGGGCGCGTCATGGTGGAGCTGGAGGCTCTGTTGCCGCCTCCCGGAGCAGTTCCTGGGGGTTCTGGGGTATGGGTGCCTGGGGGGCGCCCACCTGTGCTACGCGGGTTGGTACGTGTGCTGAATCGCTCCTTTGAGAAGGCAGTGCACGTGCGGGCCTCACACGACGGCTGGGCTTCATTTTGCGACCATCCAGCACACTATGTACCGTGTAGCCCACCGGGGGCAGGAGCGGGAGGTACTGGAGCAGGAGATGCCGTCCTGGATCCTTTCCTCAGTCTGGGCCCCAGCCAAGTGTCAGCCTTCTCGCCTGATGATGGCAGCCGCACTGACCGCTTTGCCTTCCAGCTGCCCTTTGCTGAGGGCGCGGGCGATGGGGCGCGCCTGGACTTCGTGGTGCGCTATGAGACCCCAGAGGGCACTTTCTGGGCCAACAACCAAGGCCGCAACTACACAGTTCTGCTCCGGATTGCACCCGCTCCCATACCCACTGATGCTGAAAGGCTGCAGCAGCTGGAGCAGCAGCAGCTGGAGCAGCAGCAGCTGGAGCCACAACCCAAGTGCCAGGGTCCGGTGGAGGCTGAGGCCAGGCAGCTGAAGAGCTGCATGAAGCCAGTGAGGCGCAGGTAATGTCTGCCAGCGCCACCTCCACCAATGCAGGCTTATGCCTAGGGTGGAGGATAAGCATCATGAACCTCCTTAGGTCTGCTTTTCTCAAGTGGGAGGAGGACACATTCAGGTAGAGAGTAATAGAGGCCAGACATGTACCAGGCACTGTTTAAATTTTTAATTTCCGTATTTGTTGAGTTCCATTATAAAACCCTTAACAAGACATCTTTCAGGCCCTCAAGAATTACCAAGCTCCTATAGGAGACTTTTAAAAAAAAAAACCAGCTAACAGAAGATCAATAGGGATAAGGCTACCTGCAGAGAGGAAAGAATGATAGAATTGATTGGGGGGTTAAAGCTTTAGCCCAGTTGTTCTGGAAGGGTTTTTGAATCCTGGATGATAAAGGTACAGAGGGAAGAGCTTTCTGAGGAGATAACGTTTAAACTGGGTCCTGAATAATAAAGAATAACACATGGAGCCAGAGGTATTCTAGGCAGAGGGAAGAATAAATGCAAGGTCCTGAGGTGGGTCCTGAGTGAACTTGACATGACTAATGGACTAGAATAGAGTTTTTCAGTGATGTGAAAGTGTGAACCAAGGGCTAATCTAGTGGTGGGGTAGAAACTGATTGACAGAAACCAAGGTTCTAGAGGTGGAAATTTAAGTGACGGTGTTTGACCTTGAAACCTGTGCACATAACTGTTATACTCTAGTATAAGGCCACCTCTGGCAGTAAAGGCCTAAGCCCTTGCTGTCACAGGGAAGTAGTTATTGATGAGTCAGAACCAGATGGGGCCTGGACTTGAAGCTTATGACCTTTGTTTGTATTTTGCCATACTAAGGGACTGGTCCTTGGAGAAGGATGTCATGCTTGGGAGGGTGGAGGGACAGTGGAGGAGGGGAAGACCCTCTATGAGGTAGATTGATTCAGTCACTGGGGTAATCGGGGTGGGTGTGTCAGAGACCGTGAGATTGGCACAGGACAGCAGGGTTTAGGGCTATTGTACATAGGGTCGCTATAAGTTGCAAGTGACTTGACACATAACAACAACAACATTCTGATCATTCAGGGGCAGGGAGGAGGAACCAGTTATACCTGTAGGAGGCCCTGTCCTTCTGTATTTGCTTCCACATATGAATTCCTCTTGTATAATAGCTAATCTGATTCTTTTTAGGACTATCCAAATCTAACTTGTTTCCTGGAATAAATAGATTTTCCCTGCAAAGTGGAAAATGCATACCTTCTTGAGAGGAGTGAAAATGAGAAGATGGTGTTCAGATCTTTTTATGCTTGATCAGGAGCCTCTGGCTACTTTAAGATGTGTCTGAATAGGCAAGTGAACTGGTAAAAACCCATTTATTGACTTGTGAGCCCCCACCTTAATCTGAGACTAAGTGTCAAGGGTGTAGACAGTATCATTTTCCTTGTGGTAAGGGTATGGATATCAGATTACCTAGTTTCAAATACCAGCCCAGTCACTTACTGGCTTTGTGACCTTGGCCGAGTCATTAATTGCATTGTGCTTCAATGCCCTCATCTGTAAAATAGTACTTGCCTCATAGTGCCATACAGGTGTTAGCTAGTAGAGTAAAACCTGTGAAAGTCAGAACCTCTACCTGTCAGAGAAGGAAAACTCAAATATTTTCCACTAATAGAAAGTTAAGACTGCACCATGTCGAAGGCAGAAAATTTGTGAGACATGGCAAAACAAGTCCTTTTGAGGTTTGACTTTAACAGGTTTCACTGTAGGGAGTTACACATAAACTCTGCTTATGGCCAGCGGTGTGGCCTAGCCTCAGTTTCGTCTATTTTAAGGAGAAGGATAGTAATTTTGAGTAGTCTTGTGACAGGCTAGCTGAAGTATGGCAGTGGTTGCAAAAGATAACAGTACTCAGCATTTACTATCTCTGTGCTAAGAGCTACAAGTCTATTCCAGTTGAGTCCTGCTATGCAGCAATAATATGCATGCATGCTATGTTCAGGTCTGTTGTTTATAGAGTCATATGATTATAGTTGACTTGATGGCACCTAACAACAACATGCTTGCTATGTGGTGCAGGGCCCATGATTACTTAATAGATGGGCAAACTTATGCTCAGGAAGGTGAACCAGATTACTCGAGTTACAGGACCAAGTTTTAAAAGATACCAGGGAAATTTTTCTACTAATTATTTTTACCTTGCAAGATTGAGGGCCAATTTTGAATTTCATTCCTGGTGTTCCATATCTTGTTTTCCATTTACTTCCATCTCTGCACACACTCCCCTCCTTGTTTTATTAAGGTGGTGTGTACTAAACTTAGGGAGCTCTTATGGCCTAATGCTAAGAAGCTGGACTGCAGTTCCAAAGGCACTGGTTTGAATCCACCAGTTGCAAATCATGCAATTTATAGCCTCTGTAAACCATCTGGAGGATCAGCTATAGGTCAGTTTCAACTCAATGGCACACAACAAGTGTATGTATTGGTAGATATTTTTAATATGTATGCACTTATGTAACTACTCATATTAAGGTTCAGAGCATTTCTAGCACCCCGTGGTTGTCTTCATCTCTATACATGCCTCCCGCAACCCCCCCCCACCCCCGTGTTTCATCCCAACCCTGTCTGTAAGACATGATAGTTTGAGTTTAGTCATTTTAAAGAGTGTTGAAGACAATAGAGAAATCAAAACCTTGCAGGGGCATTGTTAGTGGATAGGGTGTTTTTCTTTTAAAATACATCAGTGGTTTTAAGGAGAAGTTCAAGCAACCTGTTCAGACAAATGTTTTGGTAGCTGGCCCCAGGTCTGTGGTTTCTAACATGACTTGTGATATTATTTTAAGTGGGCAGATGGTTTTTTTGATAGCTTTTTAATCTTTTGATCTTAACTTTTGCAAAAAGGATATTGGTGATCTTTGCAAGATCAGTGATAAGGTTTTCTTTGTAGGTTGGTGGCTTTCTTGGTGAGTACACTTACTGTTGTTTTAAAACCTGTGTGTTGTTATCAACTTAGAACACTGTTGAAGAACAGCTGCCCCCTGTAATCTAAAGAGGTATCTTTTACCTTGGGAGCCCCCCTATAGAGGGCTTCCCATTCAGGAAATATTGACTACAGGCCTACTGTGTGCTAGGCACAGTTATGGCAGGTTATGGCACAGGAGTAACTCTGTGGGAACATCCCCAAAACTCATATGTCTGCATTCCATGTGTTTCTGAAGCAGGATTTTTTTAATCGTTTAAGCTTAGAGATAACCTATTAACAAGCTTTTCTTGGCCTACTATGTTCTGGAACAGTGCAAAGTTTAAGCAGGTAAAAAGAGATGCAAACTGATTCTATGATGTAAAAGGGTTGTTTGTTAGGGCTAGTGGGAGGAGGAGGTATACAGATTATGATTATGAACAAACTGACATACACCCTACTCTTTGTTGGGCAGTTTGCTGAATATTTTCATGCAAAATTTTATTTAATCCTGCCTACATTCCCTGTGAAGATAGACTGTATTTTAATCCCTCTTTTCTGGATGAACAAACAGGCTTCCAGAATCCAAAGTCTCAATACTTTTGTGGAGAGGAGCATTCCTGTTTTGTTTTGATTAAAAATCCTTAGGAGAAAAAAAGAAAAGAAAAAAAAAACAACCCTTAGGAGGTATCCTAATTCTCTTAAAGACCAAGATAGCTTCACTATGGCCTTCAGCTACCTGTCTTACTCCTTGTCATCTTGCCTCTGCTTACTTCTAGTACTACCACTCTTAGCCTTATGAGCTCCTGTCATGTTTTTTCTGTTACCAAGACAACTTTCTCCTACCTTTCCTAGAGCCTTTTGTTTTACTTGTTTCTTTCACCAAGATTGTGTTTTGAATCCCTTGTAATTGGCTCCTGTTGATCCTTCATTTGAAAAGAACTTTCTCAGGGAAGCACATCCATCTCAACTTTCTCAACCTCCTCCCCTCACTGAAATTTTTTCATAGTACTAATGATCTGGTGGCCTAGTGGTAAGAAGCTGCTGCAGTCCTGAAGGCATGTGGTTTGAATTCACCAGCTGCTCCATGAGGGAAGGATAGGTCATCTCCTTACATGTGATTGATTGCCTCTGAAAACCCACTGAAGAGTCAGGTATGGGTCAGTTCCAACTCAACAGTATACAACAACAACAATGATCAGAGTAACATAAAATCAGGATCATTTTCACCTCTGCTCAGCCGTCCTACTGTAGTTTTGGAATCTACTTTTGTTTCCTCTCTGATGTGTTTCTCAAATATTCTTTACCTTGAGACTTCAACTCTTCCTTCACAAAACAAATAGAAATCTTAAGAACAGAAAACCTCTTGGTTTGAAAACTGAATTTCTTTCTCCTTGCTAGAGGTGAAGAGAAGCCCTTTTTCTTCCCTCAGGCCAATCTCTCCCCCTGTTCTCTAGGTTCCATTTTCTGCCATTTGATCTAAACCAAACAGAATTACCCTTTCTTTCCTGGCATGCTTTTAATTACTTTCCTCACTTGGATGTACTGTAATGACTTTTATACATACTAATATCTCTACTGTCTTCAAAAACTATTCCTTGACCCCATGTTTTCTTGCTGCTGCTCTAAGCCAGCACCTAAGTCACCTTCTCTCTACTTCACTACTAAACTCTGAAAACAGTTGTCTTCACTTTCTCAGCCACGTGTGTTCTTTAGCCCATGCATCTATCAGATTCCACAGATGGTTTTTTGGTATTCTTGAAGTGGTTGACAACTCCTTCTTAAAAAATACTTTTCTCCTTACTATCTGTGGAACCATGCTCTGCTGCTTTTCCTTTTAGTTGTCTGTCCCATTCTTTCTCTTTGCGATTTCCTTCAGCCTTTATAACCAAATTTGGTATGTCTACTTGTTCATTTCCTAGAGATGCTTCAAACTCACCTTAAGATGGAATTCATTACCTCCTCCACTGTGTTCCTGAATGTACCCTCACTGCTCTACCCACCTCTGGCCCATTTTCTTTCTATACATCCTCAGATTCTCCCTGACCCACAACCTGGGTCAAAGGCCCAAGTCTAGGACATTTTCCTATTGGATATCTCTGCCCTGCTAGACTGTAAGCTCCGTAAGGGGTAGGCACATAGACTGATTTGATCACCACTGTATTCTTGTAGGGCCTACTATGGTGCCTGGCACTTAGCAGGTGCTCAATAAATGTTTGTTGAAAGATTGAGTGTGAGTTGTTTTTGGTTTTTGTTGTTGTTTATTTTTTAAAATGTCTTCCTCTACACTGAATTGTAAGCTTCATAGTTCACTCTTGTGTCTCCAGGCTGATGCAGCTAGAAGTGAATGGTTAGGGTCCAACTTCATATCTAAGTTGGAAACCTAGAACAACCAAAGTTAAGACAGGGTAAGTCAGAAATTATCTTAGTTGTCTGGAGAGTAAAAATTCAATAATTTAAATTTCTTATTCTGAAGAAAATTGGTAGGGCATCATGGTTAAGGATGTGGGGATGGGGTCACATGCTTAGAAAGTGGCAGAAACAGCTTGCACTGGTGTCCCAGTTTTTAACCACCACACAAGACTGGGATGAGTGTCTTATCAGGCAATGCTGGGCAAGTTGCTTTCCTTTTCAAAGCCTCCATTTCCTTCAGTGGAAATATGGAGGGGATTATTATGTATTCAGCATTTTACAAGTGAATTTCCAATATTCCATCACAATTTTGTAAAGTTGGACATTCTGTTATCTCTTTACAGAGCAGGAAAGGAGGTGAGAGAGATTAAATAACTTGCTTCAGGAAATACAGGGGTGGAGCTGGGGTTATTAACTATTGTGTGTCATGACTCTTTATTGAGATATGAAGTAAATTTACTGGATTCAACAAACATTATGAAGGAATAACAGGAAATATCAGTGTGTAACATAGTAAAGGTTAAGTATTGTTTTGTGAACAATCTTTTCACCCTGTTATATATGTATTTTCACATGTATAGGCATACTGGATTATAATATAAAATATGTTTCTTACTGTGGGACATGGCCAGAATAATTGAGGCACTGTAGTAAAAGAAGCTCATAGCATAATAAACTCTCCTACCTCTGGATTGTCTGTGAATCAGTTGTGGCTGACACAGACTGTTGGGGGAAAGCAAAGCAATATCTCACAAAAAATGATAGTTGCTTTCACTGCTGCCTTAGAATCTTGTTCTTTTCAGAAAGAGGCTGAGGATAACCATGATTCTGAGTATTGTAGGACTCTGAAGATACCTGTCCCTCAGGGAGTCAGCATTGCTGGGTCTACTGAATTTCCCTTTTGGTTTCAGTTCATGACTGAGTATGTATTGATGTAGTTATTTGAAAATGATTGTTGATGTTAACAGAGTCTTGGAATGGCAGCAGGGATGGCAGTGATTGCTCCGAAAGTCTGCCTTACTTTTCTTGACAGCTTTCTATTCCTCTCTCACTCTGTGTCTATTCTGTTTTGGCTGGCTGAGATGGAGGCTAATGACACCCCTTTCCTCTGATTTTTCCTCATAGTAAGGTCAGCAGGCATTGAGTTTAGTAATAGGAGGAATTGTGTCCAGGAATCTAGTATGCAGGCCCAAGATGCCCCATTTTGTAACTATATCACCTTGACCAAGTACCCTCAAAAAACTGTCTTGAGAAAGAGGATTTTGGCCCAAAACATGCCCGGGTATACTGGAACCAGTGTTCTCTTATCTCACTACTACCCTTGAGGCATTTGTGTCAACAGTCATGTTTCCAGTTTTCTTAATCTCTACTCCTTCCATTTTTCCAAGTAACCCTTCTCTGTTACTGACTAGAATCGGGCTGCATTTTTTAAAGTATTTTTATTAAAATCGAAGCTACCTCAGATTTTTTTACACTTAAAGACAATTCAGGAATATTTAGTGGTCTTTTTAATTTATAATTTCAGACTTTTTGTATGCTGAAAGTGTGGTAGAGAGCATTGTTCTGATAGAGGTGAAGATTTTCAAGTGACTTGTTATCAGTGAAAAGGGCCTACTTTTGAAGATGTGAACGATAAATGTGCCTCTCTCATGTCTCTGACTTTAGAGAGATTGACATGGTTGCTTCTGCTGATCTTGGTCCTCAAATCCTTGATCTTTAATATCCCTCATCCATGAAAGAGATGCCCTTGGATAGGATGAATTTATTTAATATTTGCCTTTTTCTCTCCCCCCCCCCCTTCTAGAGGAATTGTGGAATTATTTCTTCTTTACTGGCTGCTCCCTGAGATTCCCTTTTTTCTTTCACATGTATCTATGACACTGTAGTGACTTTGAGAAGCCTAGTTATTATATATGTCAGGACTGGGCCAGATAGCAGGAAAAGGCTTGCCCAATACTGTCCCAGGGAGAGGACTTATTTGTCTGTGGATCTTCTTGAAGAAACTTGATTTAGAAGAGCCTAGGAAGATGACATTTTTGGTAATGAAAGATTACACCAACAAATTGAGTCACTAAACACAGTTAAGTGAAAATTGTGTTGACCTGGATTTTAGTTCCACTGGTAGAGGGCTTTGTGCTCTGAGAACCCATTTCTCATCCATGATGTGAAGGAGTTTGTAGGCTCTGAAAGTCCCTTATTTCAGGCCCACTACTGTTCTTACTTGGAGAGATTGGACAGCATTATGCTGAGTGAACTAACTCAGTCTTATAAAGACAAGTACTGCACAAGACCATTATTGTAAAAATAGAAGAATAACTTATTTAGATAACTTGGTATGTGTGAGCTTTTGTCCATGGAAAGAGACCACGATCCTTTTCATAGGACTATATACATGATTCAAGCTTTCTCCCCTAGGTTACGGATTAAAAAAAACCAGTTATTGCAGCTACTTCTCTATCTTATGGTCTAAGCCACAAGTCCCATGAAGGCAGGGCAACTGGGAGTAAGCAGATTTAAAGAAAGGTCCACAGAAAGTACTATGTAATAGCTGAGGAAAACCAGGGGAAGTACCAGCTGCTGAGAGAAGGGAGAGATGAGGCTCCAAGAAGAAAAATCCATGAACCAGATATGATGAAGATCATGAACTAGATGATGTGATTAAGAAAAACATAATACCTATTGATATAACCAGAAAACTTCCAGAAGAATCTACTTGAACATGGATCAACATGTACTGGACTTAATGCTGCTCTCTGTGGCCTAATAGCAAAGTCTTTTTTTCAAAGCATCTTAAATGTAACACAGGCTTGGATAGTTGCTGGCTTACCCATGGCAGTTATTTCCTTTATGATAGCACATCTTGCTGCATTTTGTACTGCATTGCGGTACAAGGTGGACTGGTTGATCTAATTTTTTGAGCTCTTTACCCTGTTATCTGGGCTTTACCTGTGACTGTGTCAGCTTTGCTACCAGAGAAAGGAAACAACTTACTGGATCAGAATTTTTCTAAACCGACCTTTAAAAAGACGCGTTTCCCCATTTTGCTTCAGACTGCATTTGCAGCTTATCTTGGGTCTAGACAATATCAGTTAATCATAAAAGCCCTTCATTTACCTGAACCTGACCTAGAAACCTCCAGGATTATTTAGAATCTTAGAAGCAGGCTGTATACAAAAGTAATTTTTTTTAAAAGAAAGTACTATGTGAAGGAGAAAGGAGAGACCATATTATTGGTACTTTGCTTCTAGAAAGGATTGCTGATGGGATTGGGGCAAGGCCCCTGTTTCCTCCTCCATCAAGCAGCAGTTGGTTGATTAAGAATATAGAAATCGGATCCAGAAAGCTTGAGTTTAGATCCTGACTGTGTGACTTGAGACATTTACTCAGCTTTGGTTTCACCGAAGGGCATAATAGTATTGCCTGCTTCAGAGGTTTAAAAACTCCTACCTCACTGAGTTGTGAAGATTAATCTATGCACTTAAAATAGGACTGACTGCCATAGCAAGTACTATATAAGGGATTGTTGTTGTTTGTTGTTATGTGCCGTATGTACAAGAACCCTAAACCCTGCTCTATCCTGAGCCAACCTTACTGTCAATGACACACTTACCCTCATTACTCCAGTTACTGAATCGATCCATCTAATTGAGGGTCTTTCTCTCTTGCACTGTCCCTCCACCCTCCCAAACATGATGTCCCTCTCCAAGGCCCTGTCCCTCCTTGTAACATGTCCAAAGTATGTAAGACGAAGCTTCAGAATCCTTGCCTCCAAGGAGCAGCCCAGTTTCACCCTCTCCAGGATGAACCTGTTCTCTTAGCAGCCCATGGTATATTCAATACTCTCTAGCACCACAGCTCAAAGGCATCAATTCTCTTTCTATCATCCCTTGTCATTGTCCAGTGCTCTGATATGTAGCAAGTAATTGTGAAGACTGTGGCCTGTATCAGGCTCACCTTAGTCTCCAGACTGACATTGTTGCTCTTCAGTACTTTGAAGAGGTCTCTGACAGTAGACTTCCCCAATGTAATACATCTTTTAATTTCCTGGCTGCTGGTGCCAAGAGTGTTGATTGTGGAGCCAAGCAAACTGAAGCTGTTAACATTCTCAATCTCCTCACCATCTGTCATGATGCTGCCAATTGGCCCAGTGGTGAGAATCTTTGTTTTCTTGATATTGAGCTTCAATTCATACTGAAGGCTGCAGTCCTTGACCTTCTTCTGCAGCAAGCAGGTTGTTGGTGAATCTAGTGATACTCTATTTCTGTGACAGTAATTAAACTTTCACAAAGCTTCAGCCATTTCCAGAAATGTCAGTATCATTATGCTGACTCTCAGAAAACATGGTCTGAGCAGTTACTTAAGTTGATTTTAGATCTGTGAACATGCTTTATGTAGTCCATGCCTAATTTGCTTTAGTTTTTAGCTGCTTTATATTCAGCTGTAAGAATAAGAACAGTGAGTTCTATATGATGCCTATGACCCCACTTCTGGCAGGATCTGAGTGAAATTAAATACTTTGGGCTTAGGTCACTCAGACCTTGACATCTGAATTTCCTGGTAAAGGAGGAAATAAGACCAAACCAAAAAAAAATATTTATCTACAATTGATTCCACATTTTTTCCTATTCCAAAGAATAGGTGTGCAGAAATTATTGAACAATATCATTAATATCACATGCAAGCAAGATTCTGCTGATAATGATCCCAAACTGACTGGAACATCACATCAACAGAAAACTGCCAGATATGCAGGCTGGGTTCAGAAGAGGCCATAGTACTAGGGATATATCTAATGTTAGTTAGATCTTGGCTGAAAGCAGGGAGTATCAGAGAAATGTCTATCTGTGTTTCATTGACTATGCAAAGGCATTTGACTTTGTGGATCACAACAAACTGTGGCTGACTCTGAGAACAGTGGGAATCCCAGAACATTTGATTGTGCTTATGTGGAACCTATACTTGGACCAGGAAGCAGTCGTCAGAACAGAGCAAGGGAACACTGCATTGTTCAAAATCGAGAAGGGTGTACACCAAGGATGTGTCTTATCTCCATACCTTTCCACTTAATATGCAGAATAGATCATCTGTGAGGCTAGGTTCTATAAGGAGGAATGTGACATCAGGATTGGAAGAAGACTCATCAACCACCTACACTATGCAGATAACACAACCTTGCTTACTGAAACTGAGGAAGACCCAAAGCATTTGCTGCAGAATGTCAAGGACTGCAGCCTTTTAATATGCATTGAAGCTCAAACCACTAGGCTGATTGGCACCAGCCTGACAGATGGTGAATAGATTGAGATTGTTGACAGCTTTAGTTTGCTTGGCTCCACAACACTCTTGGTACCAGCAGCAAGAAAATCAAAAGAATAATTACATTGAGAAAATCTGTCAGGGACCTCTTCAGCATACGGAAGAGCAATGTCAGTCTGGAGACTAAAATGCGCCTGATCCAGGCCATGGTATTCACAGTTACTTGCTAAGGAAAGCTAGGGATGATAGAAGGAAAATTGATGCCTTTGAGTTGTGGTATTGGAGAAGAGTATTGAGTATACATGGACTGCTAGGAGAACAAACAGGTTCATCCTGAAGAAGGTGAAACCAGGCTACTCCTTGGAATCAAAGATTCTGAAGCTCCGTCTGACATACTTTGGGTGTGTTGCAAGGAGGGACCAGTCCTTGGAGATGGACGTCATGCTTGGGAGGGTGGAGGGACAGTGCAAGAGAAGAAGACCTTGATGAGATGGATTGACTCAGTGCCCAGCGTAATCGGGTTAGGTGTGTCAGAGACAGTAAGATTGGCTCAGGGTAGAGCAGAGGTCAGAACTCTTGTACATAGGGTTCCTATGAGTTACAAGTGACTCGGCACATAACAGCAACAACTGTTGAATCAGTCCCTGCTCTGGGGTTTTGTATCACTTCTCTTGGCTCTGTGCTACTTTTCACAGGTGAAGAGTGGGAGGCTCAAGGAGACTTGACTCACCTAGTTGATAATGGTAGAGCCTGGGTTTGAGGGGGATAAAGACGAGGTCTTTATTTTCTTTGCTGACCCTCTTCCCATTCTCCATTTGCATTCCTGCTGATCTCTTCCTGTGTCCCATAGCTTTCTCCACCTGCTCTTTCTTGGGAAAAGTGGTTTACTCCACAAGGGATATATCTTTTAAAAAATGATACAAAATATTGATAAAATTATATCTGAAGATTTTTTTTGAAACTTGATTTGTGAGGGGAAAATGAGAAAAACTTAGCAGCTCAGTAGCAAGGGAATGGCAAGTATATGTTTAGAAAAGTAAAATGCTTATAAAAGTATAATGATGTTTCTTATTTTTCAGTGAACAACACTATCTATGAATCAATAAATTATAAGTGGCTTTATAAAATGAATAGAATGTTTGCCATGAAATTTTTCAAAATGGTACATTTATTACCTCTGGTTTATGTGTGATTCCCCCCCCCGCTTTTTTTTTAAATAAAATTTTTATTTTATACTGGTTTACTTACAAAGTTCGTATACATTGTGTTTCACACTGGATCTTTCCCATTTCCTTTACCTACCCCTCCATCCATCAAATTGTGTGACCGTATGATTAACCACTGCTTGACTGCCCCCCACAGCCCATCATGACCCCTCTGCTCTCATCTGCCCCCTCTTGAATCCTCATACATGGTCTACGATAATGGACTTATACAGGATTTGCCCTTATGGGACTGAGGTCACTTAGCATAATGCTCTCGAGCCCTTCCCAAATTAGGTAATAATTTACAAAATCATTGCTCCTGTGTACTACATATTATCCCATTGTGTGAATGTACCATAGTTTCTCAATCCATTCAATTGTGGTTGGACATTTGGGCTGTTTCCATGTTCTTGTGGTAAGTAGCGCTGCTATGAACTTTGGTGTGCAACTCTCCATTTGTGCCTCATTTCTCATTCTCTCAGGGTATATTTCAACCACTGGAATAGCTGGGTCATATGGACTTTCTATGTTCAACTTTCTGAGAAAACACCAAACTACCTTCCAGAGTGGTTTACAATCCCATCAACAGTGTGTAAGAGTTCTTATCTCACCACATCCTCTCCAACATTTATTACTTGGTCTCCCAATTACTTGGTATCCCATTAAACTTTGCTACTGCTACTGTGATGGTATCTCATTGTGGTTTTGATTTGCATTCCAAAGTTGCCAGTGGTTTTTGAGCATTTCTTCATGTGTCTGTTTGCCATCTGAATATCTTCCTCTGTGATGATTCTTTCCATGACTTTTTGTGCATTTCATGATTTTGTTATCAGTCTTTTTCTTGTGGAGGCTCTGCAGGAATCTGTAAACTTTTGATATGAGACCCTTGTCTGAAATGCTATTGTTGAATATTTTTTTTTCTCAGTCAGTACATTTTCTTTTCACTGTCAGAAAAAGTTTTTGATGTGCACAGGGATTTAATCTTTAGGAAGTCCCATTCATCAATTTTATCCTCTCCAGATTGTGCATTTCTGGCTATATTTGACAGTCTCTTTATACCATAGACTAAGCTTAATCCCAGTTTGTCTCTGATGAACTTTGTGGTTTTAAACTTTACTCTCAGGTCTCTGATGAACCTTGAGTTGACTTTTGTGTATGGTGTGAGATGTGGATCCTGTTTCATCTTTCTGCAGGTTGTTGAAGAGGTTGTCATTTCCTCATTTGATAGGTTTTATTTCCTTGTTGAATATCACTTGACCATAGACTGTTGTTGTTGCTATTATGTACCATCAAGTTGCCTGTGACTCGTAGTAACCCTATGTGTAACAGCCCTAAACCCTGCTCTATCCCGTGCCAATCTTATTGTCTCCGACACACCTATCCCCATTACCCCAGTCACTGAATCAATCCACCTCATCGAGGGTCTTTCTCTCCTGCATTGCCCCTCAACCCTTCCAAGCATGAGGCCCTTCTCCAAGGACTGATCCCTCCTTGCAATATGTCCAAAGTATGTCAGATGAAGCTTCAGAATTCTTGTTTCCAAAGAGCAGCCTAGCTTCACCCTCTCCAGGATGAACTTGTTTGTTCTTCTAGCAGTCCATGGTATATTCAATATTCTTCTCCAGCAACACAGCTCAAAGGCATCAATTTTCCTTCTATCATCCCCAGTCATTGTCCAGCTTCCTGAAGCATAAACAGCTGGATCTATTTTCTGGGTTCTCAGTTCTATCCCAGTGGTCTACGTGCCTGCCATTGTACTAGTACCATGCAGTTTTGGTTACTACCACTGTGTAGTAGATTTTGAGGTCAGGGAGTGCTATGCTTCCACTTTTTTGTTTGTTTGTTTGTTTTTCAGAAGTGCTTTGCTTATTTGGGGTTTCTTTCCTTTCAAATAAACTTGACAATTTTCTTTTTGATCTCTTTGAAAAGTGAATTTGGTATCTGTATTGTGATTGCATTGAACATGCAGATTGCTTTTGGTAGGATTGTCATTTTCATAATATTGAGTCTGCATAATTATGAACAGGGTACATTTTTCCATTTCTTTAGGTCTTTTATTGTGTCTTGCAGAAATGCTCTAATTTTTCTTTTCTTTTTTTTATTATTTTGTGTGTGTACCGTCAAATTAGATCTGACTGGTACAGGAGGAGATTGTTCCTCCTTCTCCAGCAGAGCATCTGGTGAATTTGAACCATGCACCTCTGGGATTGCAGTACACCTTCTTGCCACTAGGCCACCAGAGCTCACCTCTAATTTTTCTTCTATAGCTCTTTTGTATCTCTAGTTAGGTTCACTCCCAAGTATCTCAATTTGTGGTTGACTATTGTAAATAATATTGCTTCCTTGGTTTCCTTCTCTGAGTTTTCTTTCGTACTGTAGAGGAATCTGATTGATTTTTGGATATTGATCTTATATCCTGCCACTCTAGTAAATTGGTCTAATAGCTCTAAAATTTTTTTTATTGAGTCCTTGCGATTTTCTGTGTACACTATCATATCATGAACATATACAGATACTTTAACTATCTATTTGTTCTTCTGGATGCCTTTTATTTCTTGTTATATTTCCCTAGCAAGCACTTCCAGTATGATATTGAATTGAAGTGGTGACAGTAGGCATTCTTGTCTGGTCCCTGTTTGCAAGGAAAATGCTTTGAGTCTTTCTCTGTTGAAAATGATTTTGGCTCTTGGTTTTGCATATATACTTTCCACTATGTTGAGGAAATTCCCTTCTATTCCAATTTTGCTGAATGTCTTTATCAGGAAGAGTTGTTGGGTTTTGTCAAATGCCTTTTCTGCAAAAATTGCTAAGATCATGTGGTTCTTGTTTTTTGCTTTGTTAATATGGTGAATTATATTGGTTGTTTTTATGTTGAACCATTCTTTTTTTTTTTGTAAATATAAAGATTTTATTTTGTACTGATTCACTTACAAAGTTCGTATACATTGTTTTTTCAAACTGGATCTTTCCCGTTTCCTTTACCTACCCCTCCCTCCACCTATCAAATTGTGCGACCCTATGATTATGCCCCCTAATCTGTCCTCAACCTTGTGCTCCCCCACTCTCTCCCTCAGATCATAATACACATTATACTGGTTATTTATTTTTTTACAATAATGGTCTTATACAGTATTTTTCCTGAGTATGGGACTGAGTTAGTTCATAGTGCTCTCCAGTCCCTCCCAAGTTAGGTAGTGATTTGCAAAATCATTGCTTCTGCATGCTGCATAGTATTCCATCATATGAATATACCATAGTTTCTTTTCTTTTTTTTTAAATTTAGGTTGTTTATTTTTCATTTCAATGAACATCTACAGAGATTTTGGGACTCCATTCAGTCATTGTTGCACCCTTCTCCCCGCACAAACCCCTCCCCCCTCCCCCCCATTTGCTCCTCTCCTTGAAAAGCAAAAGAAAAACTCCCTCATTGGTACACAATTCCCCCCCCCGCACCTCCCCAAACCCCACCACCTACC
>NW_006400191.1:440822-447391 GCF_000299155.1 Elephantulus edwardii | reverse complement strand
ATTATTATTAATTTTCATGAAAATTTACAGAGACTTTGGATTTCCATTCATTCATTGTTGTACTTTTCTCCCTGTGCCACCCCCCACACTCTTCTCTTTGAAAAGTAAAGGAAAAATTCTTCCATTGTTTTACAATCCCTCCCCCAGGTCCACTCCACTATGCAGCCTTCATTCTGGACTCCTGTCATGACAATAATACTTAATCATATATCCCTTTTAAATAGTTTTCTCCCTCATCTGTTTCAATGCAGTATACATTATTTATCCCATCATTTTCAGTCTCCCCCCCCAACCTGATGTCAGTCCTGTTTTACAACAGTGGTGCTATGCAGTATTTGTCTTTTTGTGACTGAGATATTTCACTCAATGTCTTCCAGGATCACCCATTTTGAACAATATTTCATGAGTTCCTTGTTTTTCAGTGTAGCATACTATTCCATTGTGTGAATATACTACTGCTTCTCTATACATTCATTTGTTGATGGGCACTTAGGTTGTTTCCAACTCCTTGCTATTGTGAACAAAGCCGCGATAAACATGGGTGTGCATATATCTGCTTGGGTGGCATTTATGGTCTTGGGGTATATTCCCAGTAGTGGAATTGCTGGGTCAAATGGTGTCTCTATTTACAACTTTTTGAGAAAGCGCCATACCGCCTTCCACAGTGGTTGCACCGTTTTAGACTTCCACCAGCAGTGAATAAGGGTTCCAGTTTCTCTATAACCTCGCCAGCATTTGTTGCTTGCTGTGTTGAACCATTCTTATATATCTATTATGAATCCCACTTAGTCATGATGATTTTTTTATGTTCTTTTGGCCTATTTTTTGTCTATTGGCTAGGATTTTGTTAAGGATCTTTTAATCTATAGTCATGAGAAATATCTGTTTGTAGTTTTCTTTTTTTTGTAATATCTTTGCCTGGTTTTGGTATTAGGGTTATGCTTGCTTCATAGAATGACTCTGGGAAAATCCTTTCTTTTTAAATTTTAAAAATAGCTTAATTAGAATTGGTGATAGATCTTCTCAGAATGTTTTGTAGAATTCAGTTGTGAAGCCATCTGGCCCAGGACTTTTCTTATGGGAAGTCTTTTTATAACCTGTTTAATTAATTGTTGTTGTTGTTGTTGTTATGTGCCGCCGAGTCGTTTTCAACTCATAGCGACCCTATGCACAACAGCCCTAAACCCTGCTCTATCCTGCGCCAACCGCACTGCCTCTGACACACCCATCCCGATTACCCCAGTCACCGAATCAATCCATCTCATCTCATAGAGGGTCTTCCCCTCCTGCGCTGTCCCTCCACCCTCCCAAGCATGATGTCCCTCTCCAAGGACCCGTCCCTCCTGGCAACATGTCCAAAGTATGTCAGACGAAGCCCCAGAATCCTTGCCTCCAAGGAGTAGCTTGGTTTAGTCCTCTCCAAGATGAATCTGTTTGTTTTCCTGGCAGTCCATGGTACATTCAGTACTCTTCTCCAGCACCACAGCTCAAAAGCATCCACTCTCCTTCTGTCCTCCCTAGTCATTGTCCAACTCTCTGATGCATAACAAGCGATTGCAAATACCATGGCCTGTATCAGGCGCACCTTAGTCTCCAGAGAGACACCGTTGCTCCTGAGTACTTTAGAGAGGTCCCTAACAGCAGACTTTCCCATCGCAATATGCTTTTTGATTTCCTGACTGCTGGTGCCAAAAGTGTTGACTGTGGAGCCGAGCAAACGGAAGCTGTGAACAATCTTAATCTCTTCGCCATCCATCCTGATGCTGCCAATTGGTCCAGTGGTGAGAATCTTTGTCTTCTTGGCATTGAGCCTCCATCCATACTGAAGGCTGCAGTCCTTGACCCTTCGCAGCAAGTGCATGAGGTCCTCCTCAGTTTCAGCAAGCAGGGTTGTGTCATCTGCATAACGCAGATTGTTAATAGATCTTCCACCAATCCTGATGCCACAATTCTCCTCATAGAGCCCAGCCTCTCGGATAATCTGCTCTGCATACATGTTGAAAAGGTATGGAGACAGGATGCATCCCTGGCGTACACCCTTCCCAATTTTGAACCATGCAGTGTTACCCTGCTCTGTTCTGACTACTGCCTCTTGGTCCAAGTATAGGTTTCGCATTAGCACAATTAAATGTTCAGGGATTTCCATTCTTCTCAGAGTCAGCCACAGTTTGTTATGATCCACACAGTCAAATGCCTTTGCATAATTAATTAATTAATTAATCAATCTATTTATTTATTTTGTGATGAGTCATTTCAAGTGTTCTGTATATGTCTTTGTCAATTTGGGTAGGACATGAGTTTCAAGAAATTTATCCATTTCCTCTAGATTTTAAAAATTTATCCATGTATAGGTTTTCATAGTATTCTGATATTGTGGATTTAATTTTATCTGTTTCTGTTGTGATGTCACCTCTATCAGTTCTTAACTGAGTTATGTCTGTCTTCTCTTTTTTTCCCTTTTGTTAAGTTTGCCAGTGGTTTTTCAATTTTATTGATCCTTTAAAAAAAACCAGATTCTGGTCTTTTTGATGGTTTCAATTATTTTTCTGTTTCCTATCTCATTGATTTCTGCTCTTGTCCTTATAGTTTTTTTTTCTTCTAGAGGTTGTAAGGATAGATTGTTGTTCTTTTTCTATTTGATGAAAGTGTTGAGTTAGATCATTGATTTTTCTTCTTTCTTCCTTTTTTATGTGTGTGTCTATTGCTATGAACTACCCTCTGAGGGTTGCCTTAGCTGTGTCTCAGATGCTTTGGTATGTTGTATTTTCATTTTAGTTGGTTTCAAGGAACCTTTTCATTTAATTCTTTAGTTCCTTTATAACCCAATAATGTTCTAGCAGAGTTACTCTGTTTCCACATGGGGGTTTTGTAAGCTTTATTCTTCTGTGGTTAATTTCTAGTTTTGTGAGATTGTGGTCTGAGAAGATACTTTGTATTATTTCAGTGTTTTTGAATTTGTTTAGACTTGTTTTGTGCCTTATTATGTGATTGCTTCTGGAGGATGTACCATGTGCACTTGAGAAGAAAGTGAATTGTTTTAGTTGGATGCAGTACCCTGAATACACCCACAAAGTTGAGTTGACTGATTGTCTAGTTTAGATCTTCTGCGTCTTTGTTAAGTTTATTGTGGGTGGACCTACCCTTTGGTGATAGTGAGATGATGAAGTCTCCTACCACTATTGTGGTGCTGTCTATTTATTTCTTCAGTTCTCTTAATCATTGTTTTATGTATTTTGCAGCTCTATAATTTGGTGCACAAATGTTGGCCAAGGTTATGTCTTCTTGATCTATTGTGCCTTGAATCAGTATGTAATGACCTTCCTTATCTTTCATGGTGGTTTTCATCCTGAAGTCTATTTTATCTGAGATTAATGTTGCCATTCCTGCTTTTTTGATGTTGCCATTTGCTTGGTATATTTTTTTCCAGCCTTTGATTTTGAATCTGTCTTCCTCATCTTTTTTTTTCAGGTGTGTCTCTTGTAGGCAATATATTGATGGGCTTCATTTTTTTAATTTATTCTGGTACTCTTTTTATTGACACGTTTAGTCCATTCACATTAAATGTGATTATTGTTAGACCAGATTTTACCATTGACATTTTGCTGTGTTTCTTTTTCTGTTATTTCTGGTTACTATGGTCTATCTACTTTCCTTTGATGACTCCATTTGAAGGACTTCACTTAAAATTTCTTGTTTTCACAAATTCATTAAGTTCCTTCTTTTCTGAAAAGGATCTAATTTCTCCTTCATATTTGATGAAGAGCTTTGCTGGATATAGGATCCTTTCTGCATATGCCATTCCATTGTCTTCTAGCTTATGATTTCTCCTGAGAAATCAGAATGTAATCTAAATGTTTCTCCCTTGTAGGTAAAGCATTGCTTTTCTCATGTTGCTTTTAGAATTCTATCCTTATCTTTTAATTAAGATAATTTGATTATGATATTTCTTGATGTTTTTCTTTTTGCGTCTAGTCTATTTGGTGTTTACTGTGCTTCTTGAATGTGGACTTCCTCGTTCTTCAAAATACCTGGGAAGTTTTCTTCTAGTACTTCTTCCACAATTTTCTCAGTGATTTCTTTGTCACTCTTATGTTTTGGAATTCCAGTCATACATATGTTGTTCCTTTTGATGTCATCTCATATGATTCTAATAACTTTTTCATTTTCTTTACATCTCTTCTCTTATTTTTCTCCTAGTATATTTCTAGTGAGGCTCTTGTCTTCCAGCTCACTGATTTTCTCTTCCATCTCTTCAGTTCTGCATTTTTGTCCTACCAGAGTGTTGGATACTTCTGCCATTTCTGTCTTAATATTCCAGATTGCATTTTAATGATTTTCTGTTATTTTTAGTCTGTGTTGGCTGTACCCTCTGTCTTGTGCTGATTTTTTAAGTTTTTGGACCTCTTTAAGTTCTTTCTTCCCTCTTTTACATTTTCTTTCATAGCTGTTCAAGTTGTTTCTCATTAATATATTTCTTCTGGATTGTTGCTTTCTTAATGCCCTCCATTGTTTCTTCCATAATTTACATCTTCTTCTGTAGCTGTTCAAATAACTCTTCTAGTTCTCTCTGTCTAGGGTAATCTTTGGGTGTGCTCTTTTAGGAGATGGGTTACTTTGCTTCTTCATGATGATTGAGGCACACTGCTGCTTTCTTGACATTATAGGAGTCTTTTCTTAGTTGTTGTTACTATATAGTGACCTTGAGTATGGCAATGTTTTGTGAAGGACCTGTATATTTGTGTTCCCTTCTTGGTCCAAGGCTTAAGGAACCCCAAGTGGTGTAGCTAGACAGCAATGTTTTCCCCAAAGTACCTTAATGGGAAACCAGCAAGCCTGTTGTTCCCTGCCAGGAATGGCATCTCAGTCCATCTCAAGCTGTCCTGACTCCTTCTGCTTGAGCTTAAGGGGTCCTTCATGGTCTAGCTAGTTTCCCTCCCAAAGTACCTGTGATATTGTTGCTCCTGGCACTGGTCAGTGTGGGCAGCAGCTGGGCAGTGAACCCACAGCCCCTCAACTTGGCAGGCAGTGGTTCTTTTGCTGGACAGGTGTGCCTAGGTTGGCCACAGCCTTTAGCAGATACTGAGGAAATGGTGGCAGGAAGACACTGCTGGGCAGGCCATGCCACACAGGCCTTGGAATCTTGCAGCAGAGTGATAGTAAGGTCCCCAATGAAGCATATCTTACATCTTACGAGAGGAGCTGCGTTTTCTGAGAAGAACCTTATCTCGTGAGAAGAGCCACATCTCAGAAGAAGAGACACATCTTGTGAAAAGCTCCCCTCGCTTTTTTATGCTTTCTTTTTATGTTTTTTTTTCTACAGTGTATGTACAACTTTTATAATTAGGGGATAAAAAAGAGACAGTAAAAAACAGTGGCTTTCAGAGAAAGACGAGGCTCATGCCAAAGATTCAGATGGTGCTAGTGGGTGGAAGAAGACTTGACCTTTTTGGATGTCAGATCCAAGCACTCTCCCCTCTGCCCCACAGGCCTCATGAGGAAGAACTGAGAATGACGAGCATGGATAATAATGTCCCTGCTGTGGGTAAGCAGTTAATTTTTTAAGTTTTAGCTCATATTTACATTTCTTTCTTCCTTTCTTTTTTTCTCTTTCTACAAAGTAAGTGACAGTCTGCTTCAGAGTGTCACAGAAGACTTTAGAGGGGAAAATGGTTCTGAATTGGCTAGAACAGCATATATAGATATTTTTTAAACCCCAAACGAAATAAGGCCTGCTTGTATGTTTGTCTTTTTCTAATACTGCCCTTTTTTATTACCAGCAGAATATTTGGACGTTCAGGAGTCATTAGGTCCCTTGGTGGCCCCCACCCCTCTCCGTCCATGGCCACAGATGACACTTCAGGTAAGCAGCCCTTTGCAGCATTTGGGAAGAACTTAATAGGAGGTTCATAATATGGCCATGCCTGGGTAGGAACTGACTCACGTTGAGTCCTCCTTAGATTGGAGGGAGGCCACAAAATTTGGAACCTTGTGGATGAATGATAGAATGCAATTATTCCCCTGGTCTTATTGAAGTTTCATTCATTATTTAGCAAATACTTACTGAATACTTGGTCTGTGCATAGCAGTGTTATGAATGCTACCAGTGAATAAAAACCTTATCTTCATGGGGCTTAATTTTTTTTATGGAATAAGACATAATAACATAAAATAGTAGTTTAAATTTATGGTATTTTGGACTGTAATTAGTGTCAGGAAAAACAAGGAAACCAGGGAAAGGAAACAGTGTGCGTGTGTGTATGTGTATAAAAGGTGAGAGGTTTGCAACTTTATTAGGTAGAGTGGCCAGGGAAGGCCTTAGTGATAAGTGAGTTTGAAGCAAAGATCTGAAAAAAGTGTGAGTGAGCCATGTGGGAAAGTAAGGGAAGAACATTCTACGCAAGTAAAAAGGAGAGATGAGAGGTGAAGTCACAGAGATGAAAGGGATGGATCCTACAGGACCTTGTAGGCCATGGTGAGGACTTTAGCTTTTTTTTTTTAATTTAGGTTGTTTATTTTTCATTTCAATGAACATCTACAGAGATTTTGGGATTCCATTCATTCATTGTTGC
>NW_006400191.1:420765-440722 GCF_000299155.1 Elephantulus edwardii | reverse complement strand
ATTTGCTCCTCTCCTTGAAAAGCAAAAGAAAAACTCCCTCATTGGTACACAATCCCCCCCCCGCCCCTCCCCAAACCCCACCCCCTAGCCCCAAATATAATCCACTCTACAACCCTCATTGCATACTCCTACGATAAAAATAATTATACTTTAGGACTTTAGCTTTTTAAAAAAATATTGATTTTTTTATTCATTGTTGCACATTTTCTAACCCATAACTCCTCCCCCAGCACACCCTGAAAATTACCCCTTGTTCCAGATTGTTGTCATACATACTATGCTTAATTATATATTCCTTAATAATATATTAATATTATATATTCCTTTCAGACAGTTCTTCCCCTCATCTGTTCTAAAGCAGTCTTAGTTATCTAGCCATTTTCTTCCCATTCTCTCTCCAACCACCCCGTGTCTGTCCTGTTTTATAACAGCAGTGTTATGCAGCATTTATCCTTTTGTGACCATGATAGTTCACTCAGCATAAAGCCCTGCAGGATCCCCCATGTTGTGTAATGTTTTATGAGTTCATTGTTTATCAGTGCTGTGTAATATTCCATTGTATGAACGCACCATTGTATTTCTATTTGTTTGTTGATGGGCACTTGAGTTGCTTCCCTCTCTTTGCTATAATGAATAATGCAGCAATAAACCTGGGTGTGCATGCATCTATTTAAGCTGTGACTCTGTTTCTTTACTTTCTGAGTAGTGGAATTGCTGAATCAAATGGTATTTCTATTTCCAACTTTTTGAGAAAGTTCCAGACTGCCTTCCATAGTGGTTGCACCATTGTACATTCCCATCAGCAGTGAATGAGAGTTCCAATCTCTCCACAATCTTGAAAGAATTTGTTGTTTGCTGCCCTGTTGAACTTTGCTGTTTTTGCTGGGATGAGATGCTATCTCATTGTTGCTGTCATTTGCATCTCTCAGAAAACTAGGGATTTTGAACATTTCTTTTTGTGTCTGCTTGTCATCTGAATGTCTTCTTTGGTGAAGTGTCTATTCATATCTGTGCCCGTTTTGTGATTAGGTTGTTTAGCTTTTTCTTGTTGAAAAAATTTAATTTATAAATTAAATAAATTTTAGATATAAGTCTTTTATCAGATAGATCTTTTTTCCCCTGTCTGTGGGTTTCCTTCTAACCTTACTGTAGAAGTTTTCTGATGTGCATAGGGATGTTTTTGAAGGTCCCATTCATTTATCTTCTTATCTCCTTATTGTAGGTTTTTCATTATGCTTGGAAGATTGTTCATGCTGTGAATTAGGGCTTCTGGAATTGTCCCTAGTTTTTCTCTGATGAATTTTGTAGTCTTTGGTTTTACTTCTAAGTCCCTGGTCTACTTTGAGTTGGTTTTTGTATATGGTGTAAGGTGTGGGTCTTGCTTAAATTTTCTGCAGATGGTTTTCCAATTTTGCCAACACCATTTATTAAAGAGACTGTCATTTCTCCACTTAGCTGATTTCATCTCCTTGTCAAAGATCAATTGACTATAGCTAGCTGAGCTGATAGCTGAGTTCTTAATTCTGTTCCACTTATCTATATTTCTGTTGCTGTACCAGTACCGTGTTGTCTTGACCACCATAGCTGTATAGTAGGATCAGGGAGTTTGGTGCCTCTTACCTTGTATCTCTTTTTCAGTAGTGTTTTGTTTATTCAGGGTCTCTTTCCATTCCAGATAAAATTAGAAATTGCCTTTTGCATCTCATTGAAGAAAGGAATTAGTTATCTGTATTGAGATTGTATTGAACGTGTAGATTGCCTTTGGTAGAATTGTCATTTTCACAATATTGAGTCTTCCTATCCATGAGCATGGTATACTCTTCTATTTCTCTAGGTTTCCTTTTGTTTCTTTTACTGATGTTTTGTAATTTTTCTTTGTATAGGTCTTTTGTGTCTCTAGTTAGATTTGTTCCCAAGTACTTAATCTTGTGATTAGTTGTTGTAATTGGTATTGTTTTTCCTAGCTCCATTTCTATATTTTCTTTGTTGTTGTAGTGAAATCCATCTGATTTTTGTGTGTTGATCTTGTACCTTGCTATTTTACTGAATTTCTTGACTATGTCCAATAGTTCTCTTGCTGAGTCTTTAGGGTTTTATAAATATACTGTAATATCTTCTGCATATAGAGATAGTTTTACCTCATCTTTGCCAATTTGGATACTTCTTATTTCTTTGTCTTGCCTTATTGCTCTTGCTAATACGTCCAATACTGTATTGGATTTAGAGAGGAAATAGTGGGCATCCTTGCCTAGTTCCTGTCCTCTTTTTAATTTTTTTTAAAAACTAATTATTTTTTTTAATGTATGTACCATCAAATCAGATCTGACTGATACAGGAGGCAATTGTTCCTCCTTCTTCAGCAGAGCATCTGGTGGATTTGAACCACGTACCTCTGGGATTGCAGTGCAACTTCTTGCCACTAGGCCACCAGAGCTCACCATAGTTCCTGTTCTCAAGGAGGATGTCTTTAGTCTCTCTCCATTGAGGATGATGTTGGCTCTTGGTTTTGTGTATATACTTTTTATGATGTTGACGAAATTTTCCTCTATTCCTATGTTGTTGAGTGTTTTCATCAGGAAGGACTGTTGGATTTTGTCAAAGGCCTTTTCTGCATTGATAATTGATAAGATAATGTGGTTCTTGTTCTTTTAATTGTTAGTGTGGTGAATTATGTTAATTGTCTTATGTTGAACGATCTTTGAATACTTGATTATTATAATTTTTTAAAATGTAATGTTGGATTACCATTCCTAAAAAAAGGTGACCTGACAAATACTGCATGGCTCAAAATCATAAAAGGAGTATGTCAGGGATGCATCCTGTCCCCATACCTTTTCAATCTGTATGCAGAACAGATCATTTGGGAAGCAAGGCTTTATGAGGAGGAATGTGGCATCAAGACTGGAGGAAGATTCATCAACAACCTACAGTATGCAGATGATATAACTTTGCTTTCTGAAACTGAAGAAGACCTGAAGTGTTTGCTGCAGAAGGTCAAGGACTGTAGTCTTCAATATGGATTGAAGCTCACCATCAAGAAGACAAAGAATCTCACCACTGGGCCAACAGGCAGCACCATGATAGATGGAGAAAAGATTGAGGTTGTTAGCAATTACAGCTTGCTCAGATCCACAAACACCAGCAGTCAGGAAAGCAAAAGATTAATTGCATTAGGAAAATCTGCTGTCAGGGACCTCTCCAGAGTACTGAAAAGCAACTATGTCAGTCTAGAGACAAAGATACGCCTAATCCAGGCCATGGCCTTTGCCATTACTTGCTGTGTTTCAGAGATCTGGACAATGACTAAGGATGACAGAAGAATTGATGCCTTTGAATTGTGGTGCTGGAGAAGAGTCTTGAACATACCTTGGAATGCCAAGAAAACAAATCAGTCTTTCTTGGAGAGGGTGAAATCAAGTCTCTCCTTGTAGGCTAGGATTTTGAAGTTCCATCTCACATAATTTGGGCATGTGGCCAGGATAGACTGGTCCTTGGAGAAGGACATCATGCTTCGAAGGGTGGAAGTACAGTGCAGGAGAGGAAGACCTTGGATGCGATGGATTATTGATACGGTAACTGGGGAAATCGGGATTGGTGTGTTGGAATTAGTAGATTGGCTCAGGACAGGGAAGGGTTTAGAGCTGCTATACATAGGGTCGCTATAGGCTGCAGGTTGACTCGATGGTACATAACAACAACAACAACAACTTATCAGTTGTTTTTATTTAAGCCTCTTGTTAGAGTCAAAAAGACCTCAGGGAGGGCCTTTGTATTTAAAAGTTGGCTTTTATTTTATTTTGGAGGAGAAACAGCACTCTTCTTTCAACTTGCTGTACTGAGATAACCTGGGGTTGCTGTGATGCTGAACCTTGTGCCATTGAGGTGTCAAATGCTATAATGGTTACCCATGGTGGACAGTGTTTGGTGGAGCTCCATTTCCTAAACCACATGCCTCTGAAAACATTATGAACTTTGAGAAATGATGACAGTGATAGAAAGGCTTCAGGTCTTTTGTTTATAGGGTTGCTAAGAGTCATGCTCAACTTGACAGCAATTAACAACAACATCACTAATATTACACACTAGCAAAATCCTGCTAAAGATTATCCAGAAACAACTGAAACAGTACATTGACATTGAACTATCAGAAATACAAGCTGGGTTTAAAAGAGGTCGTGGCCCTAGGGATATTATTGCTAATGTCAGATAGATCGTAACAGAGAGCAGAGAGTACCAGAAGAATGTCTATCTGTGTTGACTATGCAAAGGCATTTGACTGTGTGGATCACACTAACTAACCTTGAGGTTAGCCTTGAGGAAAATAGGAATCTCAGAGCACTTGATCATGCTTATGCAAAACCTATACTTGGACCAAGAAGCAGTCCTCAGAACAGAGCAAGGAAACACTGTGTGGTTCAAAGTCAGGAAAGGAGTGCATCAGGGATGCATCCTGTCTCCATTTCTCTTCAGTCTTTATGTAAAACAGATCATTTGGAAAATAGGGCTTTATGAGGAGGAATGTGGCATGAGGATCTATCTAAGGAAGACTCATCAACAACCTATGTTATGCAGATGATACAACCTTACTTGCTGAAACTGAGGAGGACCTGAAGTGCTTGCTGTGGAAGGTCAAGGACTGTAGTCTTCAACATGGATTGAAGTTCAACATCAAGAAGGTGAAGATTCTTACCAGTGGGCCAATTGGCAGTACTGTGATAAATGGAGAAAAGATTGAGGTTGCTAAAAATTACAGCTTGCTTGGCTCCGCAGTCAACACTCAGCCCCAGTAGTCAGTCAATAAAAAGATGAATTGCTGTGGTGCTAGAGAAGAGTCTTGAACATACCTTGGACTGCCAAGAAAACAAATAGGTCTGTCTTAGAGGGTAAACCAAGTTTCTTCTTAGAGGCTAGATTTTGAAGCTCAATCTCACCTACTTTGGGCACATGGCCAGGAGAGACTGGTCCTTGGAGAAGGACATCATCATGCTTGGAAGGGAGAAGAAGACCCCAGATGAGATGCAGTGGTACAGTGACTGGGGCAATGGGATTTTGTGTGTTGGAATGAGTGAGACAGGCTCAGGACAAGATAGGGTTCAGAGCTGCTGTATATAGGGTCGCAGGTGACTCGGTGGCACGTAACAATAATGTTGGATTCTATTGGCCAGGATTTTATTGAGGATTTTTGCATCTATATTCCTGAGATATATGGGCCTATAGTCTATTTTAGTGATGTCATTACCTGATTTTGATATCAGGAATATGTTTGCTTTGTAGAATGAGTCTGGGACAATTGCATCTTTTTCTGTTTTCTGAAATACTTTATATAGAATCAGTGACAGCTCTTCTCTGAATGTTGTATAAAATTAACTAGTAAAACCATCTGATACAGGGGTTTTTTTTTAGTTGGAAGTTGTTTTATGACCTGTTAAATTTCTTCTTATATAATTGGTCTGTTCAGGTGTTTTTCCTTCAGTTTATGTCAGGCTGGGTAGACCACTTCCTCTAGGTTTTCATATATTTTTTAGTATAGTTTTTAATAATATTCTATTGCTATTCTTTTTCTTTCAGTTGGTTCCTTTGTGACATCACCCTTTTCATCTCTTATTCAGATTATCTGCATCTTTTGTTTCTTTTCCTTTGTTACCTTTGCTAGTGGCTTGTCAATTTTATTGACCTTTTCAAAGAACCAACTCCTAGTTTTGTATATAGTTTCAATTGTTTTTCTACTTTTTATTGCATTTCTTTTTGTCCTAATTTTTAAAATTTTCTTTCTTTTAGAGGTTGTTGGGGTTTTTGTTGTTGGTTTTATTTATTTATTTATTTTTTTGCTGTACTTTTTCTATGTTTTGGAGATGTTGGGTTAAATAATCAATTAAAATTTTTTCTTCTCTTTTGATGTATTTGCTTATTGCTATAAATTGATTTCTAAGTGGTGCTTTTGTTGTATCCCAGAGGTTTTGGTAAGTTGTATTTTAATTCTCATTTGTTTCAAGAAACTTTTTCATTTCTTCTTTTATTTCTTCTACTACTCCCTCATGTTCAAGCAGGGTGTTTGTTGTTTAATTTCCACATTTTTCAGCTTTGTACTCTTGTTGCTTCCTAATTTTATAGCACTGTGGTCTGCAAAAATGGTTTGTATTATTTCCATACTTTTTAGTTTATTGAGGGGATATTTGGCTTTTACTGAATGAAAGTGGGCTGCCACTGGAGAGCTATGAGCAGAGAAGGGACATGATCTTATTTAGGGTTTCAAGATCACTCTGTCTTTTGTGTGGAAAATAGGCAGTAGAGTTAAGGATAGAAGTGAGTGACAAGTGAAAAGGTAGCTACTGTAGTAGTCCAGGAAAGTAGTGATGGTTGTAGTGACACAGAGAGGTAGTTAGACCCCATCAGTAGTTGTGTTATGTTAACATGTGTTTTTGTATGCCTTGGTATGTATCTTAACCTTTTATTATTAAAAATTAAAACAAATATAAAGGCAGAAAAGAATAGCATAACAAATAAAGATTTACTTCTTACTAAACTTCAATAAATGTCAGCATATTTTCAATACTACTTTATAGCTCTGTTGTTGTTGACTGCTATTGAGTTAGAACTGACCTTTAGCTGACCCTCAGACAGATTTTCAGAAGTAGTAAGTCACATGCTAGGAGATTGCCCATTACCTTCTGTGTCCTATGGGATTATTTTGAAACAAACACAGAAATAATTTTTTTCTAAATAATTCAGCTTTTATCCTTAAAAATTAAGAACCCTTAGGAAAATATAATGGTAGAACCATTATTATACCTCATAAATTAACAGTAATTATTTTGTATAATTATATATGTCTTCTTATTTGGAAGTGTTTTAGGATCCAAACAGTATCTACACATTGCATTTGGTTGATATGTCTCCTTAGACTTTAAAAAATTAGTTTATCTCTTTTAAATTTCTTTTCTTATAATTTATTTGTTGAAAAAGAGTAGTTGTTGATACTGTTGTTTCTTACAGTCTGAATTTGACTGATTGTATCCATGTCTGCCAACCCAAAGGTATGTGGTTCGAATGTACCAGTGGCTCTATGGGAAAAAGATTGTCAGTTTCCGTGTAATTAATTTAGGGCTCGTGAAAACCTGTGAATCAGTTTTGACTCAATGACACATAACAACAGCAGATTTCCTATGAACTAATCATTTTAAAGGCTTAATTAAATTCAGATATGATTTTCCTCTTTCTCAAACAATATCATTACTATGACATGCAAGCAAAATTCTGCTGAAGATTATCCAAAAACAACTGGAACAGTACATCAACAGAGAACTGCCAAAAGTGCAGGCTGGGTTTAGAAGAGGCCGTGGTATGAGGGATATTGTAGCTAATGTTAGATGGATCTTGGCTGAAAAAGGGGAGTAGTAGAGGAATGTCTATCTGTGTTTCATTGACTATGCATAGGCATTTGACTGTGTGGACCAAAACAAACTGTGGCTAACTCTGAGAACAATGGGAATCTCAGAACAAAACCTATAGTTGGACCAGGAGGCAGTCACCAGAACAGAGCAAGGGAACATTACATGGTTCAAAATTGGGAAGGGTGTACACCAGGGATGTGTCCTATCTCCATACCCTTTCAATTTATATGCAGAGCACATTATCCAGGAGACTGGGCTCTATGAAGAAGACTCATCAACAATCTATGTTATACATATGACACAACCCTGCTTGCTGAAACTGAGGAGGGCCTGAAGTGCTTGCTGTAGAAGGTCAAGGACTGCAGCTTTAAATATGGATTGAAGCTCAATATCAAGAAAACAAAGATTCTCACCATTGGGTCAATTAGCAGCACAGTGATCGGTGGTGAAGAAATTGAGATTGTTAACAGCTTTGGTTTGCTTGGTTCCACAGCCAACACTCTTGGCACCAGCAGCCAGGAAATTAAAAGGTGAATTGCATTGGGAAAGTCTGCTGTCAGAGACCTCTCCAATGTACTGAAGAGCAGTGATGGAGGCTCAGGTGTGTCTGATACAGGCCATGGTCTTTGCAATCACTTGCCATGCATCAGAGAGTTGGACAATAACTAGGGATGATAGAAAGAGAATTGATGCCTTTGAGCTGTGGTGTTGGAGAAGAGTATTGAATATACCATGGACTGCCAAGAGCACAAACAGGTTCATCCTGGAGAGGGTGAAACCAGGCTGCTACTTGGAGGCAAGGATTCTGAAGTTTCATCTGACATACTTTGGACATGTTACAAGGAGGGACCAGTCTTTGGAGAGGGACATCATGCTTGGGAGGGTGGAGGGACATCACAAGAGAGGAAGACCCTCAATGAGATGGATTAATTCAGTGACTGGGGTAATGGGGTGTGTCAGAGACAATAAGATTGGCACAGGATAGAACAGGAATTAGGGCTGTTGTACATAGGGTCGCTATGAGTTGCAGGTGACCTGGCAGCACATAACAATTCTTATTGTATCAGGAGGACATGATTTTTTATCCCCTACTACTTTATTTACAAAACTTGAATACAAATTTGAACAAATTCTTTCCGTTTCCCTCACAGCCCACTATCAAATTGTACAACAAAATGATTAATCCCCCTCCACTCTGTGCACATCCCTCTGCTTCTAGCCTCTCTCTCCCACCCCTCCTGGATCCTTATATTCATTCTACAATAACGGTTTTTATACAATATTTATCCTTGTGGGACTGAGTTCACTCAGCATAATGCCGTCCAGTCCCTCCCAAGTTAGGTAATAATTTACAAAGTTATTGCTCCTGCGTGCTGCATAATATTCCATTGTGTGAATATAGCATGATTTCTCAATCCATTTGTTTGTGGTCGGACATGTTCTTGTGATAGCGAATAATGCTGCTATGAACATTGGTGTACACATCTCAGTTTGTGCCTCAGATCTCATATTCTCAGGGTATGTTCCAAGTAGTGGATGATTTTAAGGGTCTTTGATATCAAGATAGATCAGGTAGTGCCAGCTTTATCTCTCTATTATAGTTTCCCATTAGTTTATCACTTGATGGTTTTAACTGCCATTGATTATTATTGTTTGAAATGGAAAAAAATTTAAAAAACCTTCAAACATTGTTATTGTTTATGAACTGACTCATAGCTGATCCACCTTCGGTGATTTACCAGGCTGTAAATCACACAGAAGTAGATTGCCTGTCTTTTTCACCAGAAACTACTGGTGGATTTGAACTGCCAGAGAGGGGCAACTTTTGGATTAGCTCTCTAGATACTATGCCACTTGAGCTCCCTTATTATAACGTAGGTTCATTATTTCAGTGGAAGTTCAAATTTGAAATCTTAATTCTATTTTTCCCTTTTCATTTATTAACTAGAATTCTCTTCTAAAGAAAAACCTTCCCATATCAACTATTTGGCTACCTTGAAGTCTAGTTTGTATAGTAAAAGTAAATGTACAGCAAAAGGAATTAATTTTATCTCCCTCTTATTTACAGTTTCCAGAATAAATAAATTCCTCCAGAGTTTAACAATTAGAAGATTTTTGTTTAAATTATGTTCTTATTAACACATAGGCTTTGATCATATTTGATCAGTTTTAATCCATTATCTTTTCATTCTTGTCTAATTGGAACTGACTCATAGCTGGCCCTTCAGTAGGGTTTCAGAGACTTTAAGTTGCACAGAAGGAGGTTGCCCATTTTATTCTATGGAACAGCTTGAACCACTTGCCTTTGGATTGTCAGTGCACCTCCCTACCTTTTTCACTAGGCCATGAGAGCTACAGGATGTTCCCAATCCGATTTTGTATTTTGCTGTCCAAAACTGGAAATAGTAATTTCTTTAAGGAGCACAGTGTGTTGTGTGTTAGGCTGCTAACCAAAATGATAATTCAATTCCATTAGAAAGATGGACTGTCTCCTCCTTTACAATCTTGGAAACCTAATGGAAGGTTACTATGTGTCAGAATCTACTCAATAGCAGTAGGTTCAGTTTGAGTTTTTTGATTCCTTTTAGTGAAGAAGAATATTTAGCAAACAAGATCTGAGTGCCAGATACTATTGCTACTAAACTAGCCATTTTTTTAAAAACCCTTTCAAAAGACAGAGCTAGGAAAGATTTTTTTAAAAAGAATTAATTTAATTAATGTGGATATTTTTTATTTATTTTGAAGGTTATACTCACAGTAGTTACTGATGGAGTCATTCACCATATATTGATGCTCACTGAATTCTTCTGATTTGTTATCTTCAGGAAGCCATCCTACTCCTTTACTTCATCTAATTTTGTAATTGTAATATAGATGACATAGTCTTTGGAGTTTAGATAATTACAGAAAACTCTAAGGAGTTTTTGTCTGGAAACTTTTGACTTGGTATAGGCTGTCATCAGTTCTCATTGTCTCTGCTTATCCCACCCCCTTCTCTACTCTTTCCTTCCCCCTTTCCTCCCCTCCCTCTTTTCCTATCTCCATCCCCATGGCTCTAGGTTTCTGAAGTTACTGTGACTGGCAACTCCCCAGAGGAAGGTGACATCCATAGGAGCAGTCTACCTGTGGCTTTCACAGAGGTTCCCCAGGCACCTGCCATAAGGATTCCTCCCTCCTCCCCTCTTGGTGGTCTAGGTAGCACACCCAGGGACCAGGCTTCGGGTCCAGATGGGACTGAAGGGGAAACAAGGCCTTTTTTGGAACTCAGCCAACAACAAGTAGAGGCCACATGGAAAGTATCCAGTGAAAATGGAGGATGCCAAAAGGACTCCATGGTGGGAGTGATTATAGATGAGTCCCCTGGGCGTCTGGAGGTTGGGAGTAGGGTGGAAGAGCTGCTTGGTGAGGACACCATTGACCAAGAGCTGGAGCAACTCTATTTGTCCCACTTGAGCCGTTTGAGGGCTGCTGTGGCTGCAGGAGGGCTGGTGACTGGTGGGGAGGTAAACACAGATGGGGGGTTGTTGCCCTGCCATTCCATGGGCATACTAACAGATCGAGACTTGATTTTGAAGTGGCCTGGCCCTGAGCGGGCCTTAAACAGTGCTTTGGCTGAAGAGATCACACTACACTATGCCCGGCTGGGACGTGGTGTAGAGCTCATCAAGGACACTGAGGACCTTGATGAGGATGGGGAGGGTGAAGAGGGGCATTCCATTACACCCTCCAGCCCAGCAGAGGACACTCCCAAGGAGTTCCTCCCAGAAATCCTCTCTGGGATCCAGTCTGTGGTAGCCACTGTGGGAGATGTGTGGCTTCCATGGGTAGATGGCTCAGAATGTGATAACCCTGTGGTTTTATGTACAGAGGATCAGTTTATTAGAGATCCAGATATGGGAATGGGTAAGGACACTGATTCTTTGCACATAAATGGAGTGATAGATGGAATAACCAACTCCCAAGGGGAGGCTATGGCAGAAAACCCAATAGAGTTTACTACTGAGTGGACAGACAGTGTGATTCCTATATCTGGCAAGGAGCCAGCTGTTCTAGTCTCTAGGCAGAGACAAAACCCTAGGTTCCTCAAAACAGACTTGATTCCCTTGAAGGCTGAAGTCTGTTCTTCCAGTCCAGACAAACCTTATATGAATTCCCAAGATAAAGAGGATTCAGGCCCATGTCTTGAACCTCAAAATAAGTCTCATGCTCAAGCTTCACCTGGAGAATGTATGTATGGATTGCCTTCCCATTTACAGAGACCCTTGGCCCAGACTCTGGGGGTCCTGGCTGGGCTAGTGGTGGTACCTGTGGCTCTTCACAGTGGGTTGTTTATCCTGGTGTTTGCTCTATTTCTCTCTCTGGCTTGGTTCTCATAGGGGCTGTTTGTGGAACTGGCAATAACAGACTTCTTCTTCACTGGAGCCCAAGGAGAGGATGGCACCTCTACCATTCCCAGAGGACTGAAATGGAATAAGTGGCCTGTGCATTGAGGGGATTCTTTGCTTCTGAGAGAGGCTTTCCCAGCCCTTAATTCCCCAATCAGCACAGGCTCCCTGTGTGATACAAGTGAAGAGAAACAAGGTAGATTATATTAATGAGAAAAACCTCCAGAACTGAACTGGGTATGCCCCCCCAAGCTTATATTTATTTTTATATAATTCTCTGGATGAGGCAGAATGGTCATGAGCTGGTCTTGAGGCACAATTACCCAGAGATATATTTATTAACAACCACCTTCTACAACCTGCTGGAGCTTTTATTTTTAATTTAATGTATATAGAATACCTATTATATGCCACAATAGAGTTCTATGAGAAAAGATGTGTCTTACTGTGCAGTGATTTCCTGTTTGGACATGAGGGTGGTCACTTTTGTGAGTAGTAGGGGTGGAATGTAACCATACTTGCTGCTTCAATATGCTCATAAGGATCTGTGTCACCTCATCTCTTACTCTATATCTATGTGGTCTTTCTTAGGTAGGTCCTTTTTCTGTTACATTCTGCTTGTACAAGTTTGTATGTGTGTAATGGTTGATGGCGGACATAGCTGGAAAGAGAGGAAGAGTGGTGAACATGTAAGGGTTGCGTGTGACTCAAATGGCTATTGTAGTCAATATGGTCAACTGTGAATTTGGGGACATTAGTTGTGAATAAGCCACAAGATTTTAAGGTTACTTAAAAAGAAAAACAAAAACAGGCTTTGACACCAGTAGGGTAATCACTCTGTGCTTAAGACAAGAAAGACCTCAGAAAGGACATCAGAGTTAATGTGTTAGGAAATATAGATACTGAAGTTGATGTACACAGATAATACATTTTACTCAAAAGAGGAAATTAGGAAACTTTGAAAGATAGTATAATTAGTAATAAATTTAAATTTAAAAATCTAATAAAAAAATTTAAAAAAAGAATCAGAATGGTACAAAAAAAAAGATGAACAAAATACAGTCCTAAAATTTTAAGAGCATAAAAAAAGAAATAAAACTGACTTTGAATTTAAAAAACAACAACATAGTGTAGTCACATTTAACTGCATGCAATTAGCAAAATAAAACACATATTTTACCTGCTAATTTTAAGCAAAATTTCTTGAGAAAAATATGTATACCAGCTTTCTTTAGTTCTTTTTTTCTTCTCCAGTGCTCTTTTGAACATCTCCAATTAGGTTTTTGTCCAATAATTTCAGCCAAACTGATGAAGTCACTCATAATTTTCACCTTGTTATATCAACAGTAAGATGCTCTGGTGGCTTAGTGGTAAGGAATTGTGCTGCCAACCCAAAGAAACACGATTTGAGTCCACTAGATGATGGGCAGTATCTTCCTGTGTAATATATTGCCTCTGGAAATCCATTGGAGGGTCAGCTATTGTTCAGTTCTGACTTGACAGTACACAACAACAGCAGCATATCAAGACCTCATCATACTTAACCCATCAGCAACATTTGACACAGTTGTTCATCTCTATCTTGAAACCTGTTCACCACTTGGTTTCCAGGACATTAAACTATCCTAGTTTTTCTCTTTCCTTACTGGTCATTCTTCCAAAATAGTACCTAGTGCTCATTGAATACTAAATGAATGAAGTAGATGAAGAAACAAACAAACATATAGAGAAATTAGTTGGTCATTTAATGGTTACCAGCTCAGTTAAGTTCCACAATTCTTGATGGATTATTTTGTTTCTCCTATGCAAACCAAGAGGAAGGAGTTTACAGTGTATATGGGGAGACAAGAATATAAACAGAATTGCAGTACAGTGTGACATTAAGAGAAAGAGATTTACTGGGCTAGGAGAGCCCCAGGGACTCTGAAAAGAGGACTCTAGAAGCCTCAGAAAAGAGAAAATATGAACGGAGCTTTTAAAAACAGAATTCACCAGTTTGTGAAGTAGAGAAGAGAGCAGTCTAGTCAGGAGGTTGTGGTTTAGAAGTAAGGAACAATGAAAACAAATTCACTGACCTGTCTTTCAATGAAGATATCCTTAAACTGTTTCCTTAGCAATAATTTGGACATTGTCTAAAAAAGCAACTTTGTACCAATTGGATGGAAAGATAAAATCAACAAGTTTTTAAAAACATGTAACTTACCAAAATGGTCTCTGAGAAAGCTCAGAGTGTTCTATAGACATTGAAGTACTAGAACCTGTGCTGTAGTTGGAAATCTTTCTATACAGAGACTGTAGACCTAGATAGCTTTGCTAGTGAAAGACTCAAGGATAATAATTCCAGTTTTACAAAAACAATTTCAAAATGTAGAATTAGTTCATATTCCTAATTCATGAGACTAAAACTTAATAGCTCTAGTGACCATTGGTAAGAAACTGTGCCGCAATCCCAAAAGCATGAGGTTCAAATCTACCAGCTACTCCATTGGAGAAGGATGGGCTCTTTGCTCCGTGTGTTATTTGCTGCCTCTGAAAACCTGCTGGAGTGTCAGCTATGAGTCAGTTCTGACTTGACAACACACAACAACAACAAAACCTGGTAAGTCTAGAAACGAATATTATAGAACAGTCTTGAAAACACAACTGTAATATTACAAACCAAATGATAGTAACCTAAATCAAGTATACTTGAAAAGTATGTGACCAAGTTGGATTTATTCCAAGGATACATTGTGGTTTAACATTTGACCTCAGTCAGCATCATTTGTCTTCTTAGCAGGTGTTTTTGTTTGTTTGTTTTTAAAAAATCCTATGGAATTTTAATCCATTTAATTTATTAGAATTTAAAGCTTCAGATATTTCTGCTGAATCCGACACCTAAAAGGCAGCTGGAAAAATAAGTGACAACATGGAAGGTAATTTAAAAAAATGGACTCTTGTGTTAATTTTACAAAACTAGGTGAACTTCAAGGTCTACCAAAGTTATACTCTAGGGAAACCCATATCTAATGATTAGTATAATTGGATAGATGGAAATGATTAAAATCTCAAATATTAAAATGTTAAGACAATTTTACCAAGGTCCTTAGCAGATTTTAAAAGTATTTTAATGTTGAGAAATATACAAATTCAACATTTTCTGTATGTACAGTTCAGTGGCATTGTTTACATTCTTCAAGTTGTACAACCATTCTCATGCTACTTTTTCATTAGTATAAACTTACTATCCCCTAAAATTCCAGCCTAATCTTTTGATTACTGTTGTCAGTTCCATCCTATACATATAGATCTTAAATGAGCACAATGCTGAGAACATTTTTTTACTGTTGTTGTTATGTGCCGTCGAGTCGCCTGCGACTCATAGCGACCCTATGTACAACAGCCCTAAACTCCGCTCTGTCCTGTGCCAATCGCACTGTCTCTGACACTCCCATCCCAATTATCCCAGTCACTGAATCAATCCACCTCATAGAGGGCCTTCCTCTCCTGCGCCGTCCCTCCACCCTCCCAAGCATGATGTCCCTCTCCAAGGACCGGTCTCTCCTCACTACATGTCCGAAGTAAGTTAGACGGAGCCTCAGAATCCTTGCCTCCAAGGAGCCACCTGGTTTAACCCTCTCCAGGACAAATCTATTTGTTTTCCTAGCAGTCCATGGTATTCCCAGTACTCTTCTCCAGCACCACAGCTCAAAGGCATCAGTTCTCCTTCTATCCTCCTTGGTCATTGTCCAACTCTCTGATGCATAACAGGTGATTGCGAAGACTATGGCCTGTATCAGACGCACCTTAGTCTCCAGAGAGACACCACTGCTCTTCAGCACTTTGGAGAGGTCCCTAACAGCAGACTTTCCCATGGCAATGCGCCTTTTAATTTCCTGGCTGCTGGTGCCAAGACTGTTGACTATGGAGCCAAGCAGACTAAAGCTGTGTACAATCTCAATCTCTTCACCATGCATCCTGATGCTGCCGATTGGTCCAGTGGCGAGTGAAGAAAAATTGTTGTTTAGTTTTAAGACTTCAGGGAATATTTTTGGTCTAAGGTTTAAAGATGCCATTCTTAGTAAATTAGTTGAATGAGCTTGCCTAACATAAAGGATATCTACAAAGATTTATGGTACATACCTGAAGATACTACATACTTAAAGATAGACTCTACTTTGAGGAGACAGTTCTTCTCCAGCTGTATTTTGTGTACTTCCCAACTTGAGGATCTCATCTTCTAGAATTTTATCGTACAATGACTAGGACTATTTTCTAGTCTGTCTTAGTCTGAAAGCTCCAGTGAAACCTCTCGACTATATGAACCTATAGGTATTTGAAACATCTCTGGCAAAGTTTCCAACATCACAGCACCATATATGTCACCATAATATGGCAAACTGACAAAACTGCCTCCTGAAAGTGAAGTCAACATTAATAACAACTGAAGAAAGTACTTTCAGCTAGTGAAGGATGTACATCTGCTGATGTGGCATGACTTAAATTAAAAACAGCTTCAAGTAGAAGAAATGAAAAAGATAGAATACGAGGGGGAAACAGGTGAAACTTCTTTACTCTTTTTGTTACTGTATTCCTTCCATTTTATCTCTAGAAATATTTGCCCTAAAATGAATTTGCACTGATACTAATATCAACCAACTCATAGCTGTTGAGTCAGAGCCCCGTCATCGCTGAGCCTCCATCAGGGATTTAGAGATCAAAAACCTCATGACAGGAGATTCTCCCCATCTTTCTTCCATGGAGTTGCTGGTGTGTTTGAACTGCTAGTGAAGAACCACCACTATGTTAATAGCACAACTCCCTTTTCCAAACTGACTGTGCCACCGAAGCTAGAGCTCTCTTGGACACTTTAAAGACCTACTAAATTATTCCTTGATGTAATTTCCTAGGACTAAAATTTAAAAAGCAGCAGTTAATGGAAACTTAGCCCAGGACATTCAAAAGGATTCAATAATTAATGATTTAATGTCAAGATTCACAGCAAAAAAGTCCAGTAAGGAAAAAAAGGTGTTAAAAAAATTAAAAACAGCTTCAAATATAGAAATAATTGGAACATGAAATGTATGAAGTATTAATCTCAGAAAACTGGCAGTTTCAACAATGAAATAGAACACATAAATATTGATATCCTAAACATTAGTGAACTGAAATGACTGATTTTGACCAGTATAAACTGGACAATTATATGGTCTTCTATTTTGAGAATGACAAATTGGAAAAGAATAATGTCACAAATCATTGTCAAAAAGAACATTTCAAGTTCTATCCTGAAGTATAACACTTTTAATGATAGGGTAACGTCTATACACATAAAAGGAAGACCTGTTAACATGACTATTATTCAGCTTTACACACCAAACACTAGAGCAAGAGGTGAAGATATTGAGGATTCCTACCAACTTCTACAGTCTTAAATGGATCAAATATGCAATCAAGATACATTTTTTATAACTAGAGATTGGAATGTAAAAGTTGGAAACCGAGTAGTTGGGGAAAATGACCTTAGTGATAGAAGTGAGGTCAGAGATTGCATGATAGAGTTTTTATTTCTTCCTGCAGTAAGGATTGCATCTCAACATCAAGAAGACAAAGATTCTCACCACCAGACAGTATCACGGAAGATGGAGAAAGGATTGAGGTCGTTAATGATTTCATTTTGCTTGAATTCACAATCACCACTACTGGCACCAGTAGTCAGGAAATTAAAAGATGAATTGTATTGGGAAAATGTGCTGTTAAGGACCTCTCCAGAGTCTTAAAGAACAGCATTATCAGTCAAAAGACTAAGGTGTGCCTGATCTAGGCCATGGTCTTCTTAATTGCTTGCTGTGCCTCTGAGAGCTGAACAATGAATAAGAAGAATTGATGCCTTTGAATTGAGGAGCTGGTGAAGAATATTGAACATGGACTGCCAAGAAAATGAATAGTTCTGTCCTAGAGAGGGTGAAACCAGTTTGCTCCTTGGAGGCAAGGATTTTCAAACTCCAGCTGACCTTCCCAAAGGACATGCTGCCAGGAGGAATCAGTCCTTGGAGAAGGACATCATGCTTGGAAGGGTAGAAGGTCAGGGCAGAAGAAGAAAAGCCAGAATGAGATGGTATGACACAGTGACTGTGGCAGTGAAGTCAGATGTGTCAGAGACAATGAGGTTGGCTCAGAATAGGCAAAAGTTCAGAGCCATTATTCATAAGGTCGTTATAGGTCATACTTGACTCAATAACACATGGCTTAGTGGTGAGGAATTGTGCTGCCAACACAAAGGTACACAGTCCATATCCACCAAATGCTCTGAAAGAGACAGATGAGCAATCTCCCATCTGACTTAATGCCCCCCCTGAATACCTGCTGGAGGGTCAGCTATGGGTTGGTTCGAACTCAATGGTACACAATGATAACAAGCAAAAGAATAAACAAATATGCCTTGGATAGAGTGCAACCAGAATGCTTTAGAAGCAAAGACTATCACATATTTTGAGCAAGTTATCAGGAAGAACCAGTCTCAAGAGAATGTTATCATGCTTGATAAAATAAAGGGTTACTTAAAAAAAGGAAGACCTTCAATGATAAGGATTTACAAAATGGCTAGAACAGTGGGCACAATAGAGATTGTGAGGATGTAACAGAATCAGACAGTGTTTTCTTCTGTTGTACATATGACCCCTATGAGACAAAGTCAACTTGATGGAATCTAACAGCATCACCAACAACACATACTTGAATGTGAAATGTTAAGAAATTTAATAGTGTGAACACACCAAGGTTCGCCCTTTCTAGTTGGCACTCTATTGGAAGTCCTAGCCTGAACAGAATTGCCATTATTTTTATACATTGTGTAGATAGAAAATACAAACACACTCATAGATAAATTATTAGAATGTTTCAGAATACAGAGAGACTTCCAGATACAAAATCCATATTAAATATTCTTGGGCAGTTTGAATCTACAATGAGCTCTGTCTGAGAAAGATAGATGGTCTCCTCCAATAAGATTTACAACCTTTGAAACTTGATGGAGGGTCAATACAAGGCAGTAAGTTTGAGTTACTGCATTTATATGCTAACAACAAGCAAAAATAGAAAAATACTATTTGTGAATGGCAACCTAGTCTCTCTTTAACGATGACACCAGAAAACAAAGATAACAGATACAAATGATAATTCTGGAACTCTGAATTTTAAAGGAAAAGATAAAGAAGTAGTTCAAATACTGACTGAAGGAAGAAACTGAAGAAAAACTGCATAAATAAAGAGGCAAATGGAACACAGAACTGTAAATAGTATAGCTTGGCCATTTTAAACAGCTGTCTGATCTGGGCAGGAACTCAAACTATGATAGTATCCACACCAATGGATGGCTGATGATGAGAAAGTGCCTTATCTCTTACCTTATTCTACATACCCTTTCAGGGATTAGAGGAGTGACTTAACCCTTCCACCACTACCCACCAGGTTGTTGGTTATGCTCTCCTAGCTCCACCAAGCTCTGCCTGAAGCTAAGCCCACACTATTTTGTATCTGTTACAAGAGTGGGCATACACCTTCATATTCAGAAACTCACACTGGGAGCCTGCAAACTGCCTAGGCTAGAGCCAGATATTGGATTATTTGGGATACCACCTCTCTTTACTGTGGTCCTTGCCTCTCACTGAGCACCGTTGCAGATATTTCACCTAGCATACACTATGGCCATATTTAGAGTTGAGTATCCTCTGTGGAGTGCACCAAACTTGGACATCTCAGGTTTTTAGCTAGCCATCTCTGACTTGGTGTCCTGCTTACACTCATTCCCTAGATTGCTGAAGACACCAACCCTAACCAGATTGACTATGCTAGCCTCCTCTGATGCAAAGAGAATCTCTATCCTAGGCGGGATACTCTGCACCTTGATACCTCCTAGTCCAGAAAAATTACTATTCATGGCCTAGTTCACATATTAGATCCTTAACTACCTCTCAGATAAGCAGTAACTCTGACCTGACTGGGCATCCCAACTCCCACCTGCTGTACTGGCATGCACACTGTTCCAGGCCAGATATCTTGCCTCCACTCACTATGTTGTTGTTGTTATGTGCCATCGAGTCACTTGCAACTCATAGCAACCCTATGTACAACAGCCTTAAACCCTGCTCTATCCTGTGCAAATTGCACTGCCTCTGACAACCCATCCCAATTACCTCAGTC
>NW_006400191.1:408365-418895 GCF_000299155.1 Elephantulus edwardii | reverse complement strand
TGTGAGGAGAGACCGGTCCTTGGAGAGGGACATCATGCTTGGGATGGTGGAGGGACGGCGCAGGAGAGGAAGGCCCTCTATGAGGTGGATTGATTAAGTGACTGGGATAATTGGGATGGGAGTGTCAGAGATGGTGCGATTGGCACAGGACAGAGCGGAGTTTAGGGCTGTTGTACATAGCGTTGCTATGAGTCGCAAGCGACTTGATGGCACATAACAACAACAACAAATAGCAGTGGTAAAAGCACCAATCAGTTGCCCACTCAACCCCTTACACGGTCCCTCCTTTTATCGCTCCCATTTTTAATTTTCTATCACTTTTTCACATTTTTGTTTGCTTACTTAAAAAAAATTTCCCCCTCATGCTTTTCCCCCATCTGTATTCTCTTCTCTATAGCTGAAACTCTTTCTTGCTTGACGCTCTCTTTTCTTTTTTCATGTTTCCCCTTTTTACTCAGAATTTTCCTCCTTTTGTATCCCTATCAATTTTGATATTTCTGTTTTACTATTCAATCTTGTTTTTTGGGGTGTGTTTTCTTTTTATTGTCCCGTCTTACAGCAGGCAACACCAATATCTAGCCACACATATGACTTCCTGCAGCTTCACCCACTAGGCAAGAGTGATGTGAATCAATCTGACTCTACCAGATTTATAACAGACTGCAACCAACATCAACCCAAATGCACTACATAAACAGCAAACACAGAACTACACATATACCTCTTTCCTCTGTCACACCTACCAGGAGAAAAGAGGTGAAATGCTAAAATATACCAAATTTACAAGTGATGCAACACACAGATGGCTCAAACAACAAAAACAAAGAAAAACCACAGTGACTTGGAGTTAACAAATAACTTTAAATTACAAGACAAAACAAAAACTCCTAAGAGCCAGGACAAGAAAGAACAAAGTGATCAAAACATAGACCTAGGAAGTCTTTTATAGAAAGAAATTTAAGAAAGCAACTCCCTGATAAGGAATTAAAAGGAATGATAAATATCTTCATGACATTGAGAGAAAATTTGAAGAAACCACAGACAAAACACAGGAAACCACAGAAAAACCTAGAAAAATTTTTTTAAAAACTACAACAAGAACACTCAAGCAGTATACGCATACTATGTTCATTGCGGCTTTGTTCACAATAGCAAAGAGTTGGAAACAACCCAAGTGCCCAACAAGCAAATAGATATAGAACCTGTGGTATATTCACACAATGGAATATTAGGCAACACTGAAAAACAAAGACCTCATGAAATATTATACAAAATGGATGACCCTGGAGGACATTATGCTGAGTGAAATATCTCAGTCACAAAAAGAAAAATACTGCATCGTGCCATTGTTATAAAGTGGGACTGACATGGGGGGGAACTAAGGGGAAAATAATGTATACTACATTGAAACAGATGAGGGAGAGAACTGTTTAGGAGGAATATATGATTAGGTATTATTCTCATGAGAAGATTCCAGAATAAAAGCTGCATAGTGAAGTGGACTGGGTCAGGGGATTGTATAACAATGAAAGAATTAATTAATTAATTAATTTTCAAAGAGTAAAGCAAACTGGGGAGAGGGGTGGAAAGCGTGCAACAATGAATGAATGGAAATCCAAAGTCTCTGTAAATTTTCATTAAAATAAAATAAAAAAGGAAACAAACAAACAAACCCCAAGACCAGATATATAAATGGAAAATTATAAGCAATACAAAACCAGGACACTGAAATTTAGAATACTAAGACTAAAACATTCATAAATAGCACATTGGAAGGACAAATTATCAGAATTGAAGAAATGGAATGCAGACTTAGTGAGGTGGAAGACAAATTATTTAATACCAGCCCTTTTAATTACTTAATATGCATTTGAGAACTGGCCAATGAAGAAAGATGACAGAAGAAGAATGCCTTTGAATTGTGGTGTTGAAGAAGAGTGCTGAATATCTCATGGACTGCAAAAAGAGCAAACCGATATCTCTTGGAGAGGATGCAGCCAGAGTGCCCCTTGGAGGCAAAGATGATGAGGCATATTGTTAGGAGAGGTTATTCCTTAGAGAAGGATATCATGCTTGGAAAGTTGAAGGGATGGTGGAGGAGTGGAAGACCCTCAATCAGGTGAGTTGACATAATGACTGTAGCAATGGTTGTAGCAGTGTGTCAGAGACTGTGAGGACAGCACAGGATAAGACAGAGATCTGTTCTTAGGGCCTCTATGAGTTGTACTCGATGGCACCTAACAACATCCAATAATATTAGAAGTGAGTTCTGGTTGGCATAATGGTGAGAAGCTGCACAGTAATCCCAGAGGCACTCAATTTAAATCCACCAGCTGCTCTGCAGGGGAAGGATGAGCCATTTGATTTACTGCCTCTGAAAACCCACTGGAGGATTAGCTATGAGTTTATTTCAACTTGATGGCACACAATAACAATCTGTTAGAGGGAGCGCTAATGGTGTAGTCCACAGAGAGTTGCACTTCTAACCCCAAAGCTGCACCTTTCTGGCTCAGATAAGTAGTCTCCTCCGATGTCATTAACAGCCTTGGAAAACCACTGGAAGGCCAGCTTTGAATTAGGACTGACTAAAAAACAATAAAAAAAGAATGACTCAGAGGAACAATCGGGGGAGGGGGGAAGAAGAAAAATGAAGAAAACATAAGAATCATTTGGGACACCACCAGGAGGAATAACTTATGTGTGATTTGGATTCTAGAGTAAGATACCAATAAAACCACAGAGGAAGTTGTTGAAGATTTTCTGGGGAAAAAAATAATTGGCAACCAGGAATCATATACCCTGTAAAATTGCTCCTCAAATATGAAGGTGAAATTAGGACATTTCTTGATAAACAGAAACTAATTATGTAAATAACATCAAGAGGAATAATGTATATGTGATTGGAACTCCAGAACAAGAAGGAAAAAACCATCGCAAGAAACAAACCACAGAAGAAAACATTATGGAAAATGAGAAAATATGCATTCAAGAAACTGAGTAAAGGACTGGTAGTTGGAACATAGGGACTTGGTGACAGAATGAGGCTGGAGATAAAAATAGAATTTTTATACAAGGAATAATTTATTTGTTGCAGATACCTTTTAAAAAACATAGATGGTGACTAAACAAATGAAACTCACCTGATAAAAGACAGGAATCCGACTGATTATTTGTGATAAGAGTCAATGGAGAAGTCAGTAATCAGTCAAAAAACAAGGCCAGGAGAAAAAGAACAACAATCTAACTTCACAGCCTCTAGAAGAAAGGAAATTGTACAGGCAAGAGCTGAAATCAATGAGAGAAAACAGAAAAACAATTGAAACCATCAACGAGATCAGGAGCTGATTTTTTTAAAGGGTCAATAAGTAGATAAACCATTGACAAACTTAACAAAATAAAAGAAAGAGAAGACACAAATAAATAAGAAATGAAAGAGATGAGGAAGGAAAATGTGCAACAATGAAAGAGTGAAAAATCCAATTTTTCTGTAAACTTTTGTTAAAATAACAATAAACTAAATAATAATAAAAAATAAAAATGTCACAATAGAACCAGGTGAAATTGATAATAAAAATATGAAAAACTATGATAAATTTGAAAACCTACAGGAAATGGATGATTGTGCTTATGTGAAACTTGGGCCAGGAAGCAGTCATCACAACAGAACAAGGAAACACTGTATGGTTAAAAATCAGGAAAGATGTACACCAGGGATACATCCTATCTCCATACCTTTTCAATCTATATGCAGAACAGATCATCTGAGAGGATGGGCTCTATTGAGGAGGAATGTGGCATTAAGATTGGAAGAAAACTCATAAAAAATCTGCACTATGCAGATGACATGACCTTGCTTGCTGAAACTGAGGAGGACCTGAGGCATCTGCTGCAGGTGGTCAAGGACTTCAGCCTTCAATATGGATTGAAGCACAACATCAAGAAAACAAAGATTCTCACCACTGGGCCGGTAGGCATAATCATGATAGATGGTGAAGAGATTAAGATTCCACTTGCTTGGGTCCACAATCAACATTCTTGGTACCAGCAGCCAGGAAATAGAAAGATGAAATGTATTGGGAAAATGTGCTGTCAGGAACCTCTCCAGAGTACTGAAGAACAATGATGTCAGCCTAGAGACTAAGGTGTGCCTAATCCATGCCATGGTCTTCATAATTACTTGCCATGCATCAGATAGCTGGACAATGACTAAGGATAATAGAATTACACCTTTGAGTCGTGGTTCTGGAGAAGAATATTATTAAATATACCATGGACTGCTAGGAAAACAAACAGTTTCATCCTGGAGAGGGTGAAACCAGGCTGCTCCTTGGAGGCAAGGATTTTGAAGCTTTGTCTGACATATTTTGGGTGTTTCCAAGAGGGAAACAGTCCTTGGAGAGGGATATCATGCTTGGGAGGGTGGAGGGACAGCAAAAGAGAGGAAGACCCTGGAGGCGATGGATTGACTCAGTAACTAGTGTAATGGGGGTAGATGTGTAAGAGACAATCAGGGCTCAGGACAGAGCAAAATTCAGAGGTGTTGTACATAGGGTCACTATGAGTCAACCACCCAGATTGACATGGTCAAACAGACCACTCAAATACACCCATGAAAAAAGAAGAGATTGAACAGGTAATGAAAAGACACCCCTTTCCCCTAAAAAAAAAGTCTTGGCCCAGATGTTTTTTGTTTTGTTTTGTGTTTTTTTTTTAAATTTAGGTTATTTTTCATTTCAATGAACATCTACAGAGATTTTGGGATTCCATTCATTCATTGTTGCACCCTTCTCCCCGCACAAACCCCTCCCCCCCATTTGCTCCTCTCCTTGAAAAGCAAAAGAAAAACTCCCTCATTGCTACACAATCCTCCCCCCGCACCTCCCCAAACCCCACCCCCTAGCCCCAAATATAATCCACTCTACAACCCTCATTGATGGTTTTATGGATGAATTCTAACAAACATTCAGAGACAAACTATCACCAATTATACAAATTTTTTTATTTCAAAAAATAGAAAAAGAAAGAACATACCCAGAGTCATTCTATGAAGCAGTCATAATCCTAATACCAAAACCATGCGAAGACACTACCAAGAAAGAAAACTACAAACCAATATTTCTCATAAATATAAATGGAACAATCCTCAACAAAATCCTGACCAATAGAACAGACACATAAAGAAATGCTCAAAATCACTGGTAATAAGAGAGAGAGAAATGAAAACTACAATGAGATGCCATTCACCCCAGTAGCAGTGGCAAAGTTTAACAGGGCAGCAAGCAATAAATGTTGGAGAGGAAACTCTCATATTCACCTATGGAGTAAATCCCAAAACCATAAAGTTCATAAGGTACAAAATGGGACCAAACTTAGAAGGACTAACCTATGCTATAAATAAGCTAGCAAATATAGCCAGAAATGCATAACCAGGAGAGGATAGCATTGATAAATGGAATATTCTAAAGATTAAGACCCTGTGTACATAAAAATTATTTCCCAATAGTGTGAAAAGATAACCTACTGACTGGGAAAAACATTTGCCAATGACATCTCAGACAAGAGTCTAATAATGAAAGTTGGAAGAAAGGTTCTCCACAAGAAAAAGCCTGATAACCCAATTACAAAATGGACAAAAGATAATGACCTTTCATAGAGAAAGGCATTCAGATAACATGAAGAAAAGCTCAAAATCGTTACCAGTAAGAGAGGTGAAAATAAAAAACAAAATGAGATATCATCTCAGTTACAGTTGTTGTTGTTAGGTGCCATTGAATCGAGTACAACTCATAGCAATTCTATGAACAGCAAATCTGAACTCCATCCTATCCTGTGCCATCTTCACACTTCATGACACATTAGAGCCCATATGGCAGTCACCGTGTCCATCTACCTGGTTGAGGATCTTCCTCTCCTTCACTGACTCTCTACCCTTCCAAGCATCATGTCCCTCTCCACTGAATAACCCCTCTTAGCAACATGCCCGAAGTATATGAGGCCTCCTTGCCTCCAAAGAGCATTCTAGTGGTACCCTTCCCAAGACATACTTATTAATTCTTTTGGCAGTATATGGGATGTTTAGTGTTCTCCAACACCACAACCCAAAGGCATCATCTGTCTCTGTATTCATTGTCCAATTCTCTGATGCATAGAAAGTGATCAGAAGGACCATGATCTGAATCAGACAAGTTTAGCAGGACAGCAAGTAATACATGTTGGAGAGGATGTGAAGTGATTGAAACTCTCATATACTGTTGGTGGAGTTATAAAATGGTACAATCGGTCTGGAAGGCAGTTTGGCATTTCCTAAAAATGTTGAACTTAGAGATTCCATATGACCCAGCTATTACATTGCTATGAATATACCTCAAGGAAAACAGAAATGAGATACAGATGGAGATTTGTATACCAATGTTCATTTATAACAGTGTTTTTCACAATAGCAAGAACACGGAAGAAGCTCATATGTCTTTCAACAAATGACTGGATTAAGAAATTGTGGTACATTACCATGATGACAACAATGAGGAGCAACGATTTTGAAAAAAAAAATATTATATAACATGAGGATAGAGAGTTTTATGTTGAGTGAACTAACTCAGGTGCATAAGGACAAGTACTGCATAAGACCATTGTAAAAATAGAAAGATAGCCAGTAATATGTGTATAGATATCTAAAGAGGAAAGGAGAGGGGGCAGGGCACTGAGGGTAGGTATCACAGGGTCCCAGAGTTTGCTGGGTGGATGGAGGGAGTGAAGGAATTAGGAAATATCCAGTGGGAACCTGAAAAGACAGGAGTGATTAATTTTATAAGATTCAATGTATAGCTCCTCTAGAAGCTTACAGCTTTGGCTTTGACAGCTAGCAGTTGCAGAACTGTAAACGTTCCACTTTTACACTCTTCTTCAACTGCCATCTTATTCAGACGCCATCTTAATCAGATGACTGTGCCCTCAGTTCCAGCCCCTGCTCTGGTCCCACCCCACCTGGTGCAAGCCCCATGCTTGGATTTGTGCCACCAGCATTCAAGATCCAGCTGAGACATCACTTCATGTGGGGCATCATCCTGCATCCAGCCATGCAACTAAACTGGGAGACTCCAGTAATCAGCAGCCACAGATATATGGACTACAAGCAAAAGACCAGAGAAAAGATTATTCCTCCAGAACCATCAGAGAGAGTAGTGAAGAGTGTTGGGGAACCTGACCTCACCATGCTGCAGACTAAAGGACAATAGACTTTAGGAGAGAAGGCTTCAGTTAAAAAACAAAGACTTCCACCCCAGAGAACTTAGCCACAGGACTAGAGAGGAAGGAATGGAAGCTGTGGGCTCCTCCTTCCCAGTGAACTTTGCTACAGGACCAGAGAGGAAGGATCACAAGGTGAGTTTCTCTCCCCTTCACTACTGGAGTGTTGAGCTCCCTAACTGAAGAAAGTCTTCCTATGTGCCCAGGAACCAGAGAGAAATTCAGGCAAGGCAAGCTGCCCTTCTGGAACACTGAGTTCCCCAGCCAGGGTCATCAGACCAAGGAACTGCCAGGGCCCCAGGCAAGAAAAACTTTATCACAACAATGACACAAAAGAAGCAGGCTACCCACACCCTACACAAAACCAAAAGCAAGATGTCCCCCCCCCCCCCAAAGTGATCAAAACAGAATCTGGATTTTCTGAAGCTGAAAAGTCTGATGGAATTTTCTGACACAGAATTCAAAAGAACACTGGTAAAATATTTACAGTGAATGAAAGGGAAACTCGAAGAATTGCAGGATTCTACAAGGAAAAGAATCTATGCCTTTGAGTTGTGGTGCTGGAGAAGAGTATTGAATATTCCATGGACTGCTAAGAGAACAAACAGGTTTGTCCTGGAGAGGGTGAAACCAGCTGCTCCTTGGAGGCAAAGATTTTTAAGCTCTGTCTGACATACTTTGGGCATATTGCTAGGAGGGACCAGTCCTTGGAAAGAGACATCATGCTTGGAAGTGTGAAGGAGCAATGCAAGAGAGGAAGACCATGGATAAAATGGTTAGATTTAATGACTAGAGTAATGGGAGGTAATTGTGTCAGACACAATGAGATTGGCTCAGGATAGAGCAGGGTTCAGAGTTTTTTGTACATTGAGTCACTATGAGTCACAGGCAACTTCACAGCACATAACAACAAGCAAAAGCCAAAAGGAACTGAAAAAAGAACTCAGGACAATGTAAATAAAACAAATGAGTTATTGTTGTTGATTGCCTTCCAGCTGAGCACAACTCAGAGCAACCCTATGAACAAAAGGACTGAAGCCCCTCTACAACTATCAACATTTATCAAAGTTCATAGAGGTTCCTGAGGTATGTTATTTAGGAAGTGGATGCCACTCCTACTTCCAAAATGAGATATTAAAAAACCTAAAAAAGAAGAAAAGAAAAAAAAACCCAATAAAAATGCAGGTATTGATATTCCAGATTGTGGTTTCTTTTCTTTTTTTGGTGTCTAGCACCTCGTATCTTTTTTTAGAGTTTCTAAATGAGAAATTAGAAACCTTAAAAAAGAAAAAAAAGAAACCACCATCTAGACTATTAGTACCTGCGTTTCAGAAGCTGTCAACATGTTAGAGGGACAGATGAGCAAAATTGAAGAGACGAAGCACAGAATCAGCGAATTACAAGATAGAGCTCTCCGCACTGATCTACTTGAGCAAAAAGCAGAATCAAAAGGAAGAAAAAGAACCTAAAAATAATGTGAGACACCATCAAGAGTAATATGTGCATAATTGGAATCTCAGAACTGGAAGAAGGAAAATAAAAAAGGCATTGACAAAGTTGTGAAGAGTTACTGCTAGAAGACAACTTTTCAAATTTCATGAAGAATGAGAGAATATTCATACAAGAAGCTGAGTGAACTCCATATAGAATAGACCCCAAAGGAAAAACACTAGGGCATGTTGTAATTAAATTCACCTGAATCAAAGACAAGAAGAGAATTCTGAAAATAGCTAGGGAAAATCATATAGCAACCTATAAAGGAGGGCAAACAATATTAAATGCTAATTCTCAGCAAAAATCATGTGAGCAAGAAGACAGTGGAATGATATGCATAGAACACTCAAAGAATACAACTGTTAACTGAGGATACTCTACCCAGCAAAACTGTCCATCAAACATGATGGAGAGATCAAGATATTCTCAGAAAAGCAGAAACTAAGGGAGTTTGTAAAAACAAGACCAACGTTGCAGAAAAGACTGAAGGAAGTCCTTCTCACAGAGATACCATAGAAAGGTGGATGGATGAAAGTAAACAGCAGCAACATAAAATGATAGCAATAAAATAGTGCCTCTCAATAAGTTCACTGAATCAGAATGATTTAAAAGGACCGATGAAGAGAAAAAGAATAGTAGATTGGATAAAAAAACAAAACCCATCAATATGCTGTCTATAAGAGACACTTGAAAAGTAATGATAGCTTCTATGCATGTAGCTTCAACACATGTCCCTTCCATGTATGTTGCTTCTACGCAACGTATATAATCAATTCACTAGGTATCTGTCTTAAAAATTTCTTTGTCTGTCTTGGAATGATATCTTACCTGGAACACTAGACCGTAGTACCTGGTACCCCCTACCCTCAACTGGAGCCCACCTAACCCTGCTGCTTGGACCCCTGAACCTGCCACTTGAAGGACCTTACCCTGCTGCCTGGACACTTCTGCCCACCATCTGGAAGCCCTGTACTGGCCCTCCACCTTTAAGTCATAGCCTTGCCCACTGCCTGGAAGTTCCACCCCTGCAACCTAGAGGACCTGACCCCACCAACTGGAGGATTGGGCCCCACAGCCTGGACACCCCAGCCCAAACGCCTGGAGGAAGACCCACTGCTGGCCTACTGAACTGCACCAGAGACATCAGTATTACAGGTGAATCCATTTCATTTCCTCTCCCCTCCCAAAGTGTGAGTTGCCTTTAGCCCAGAGCACCTTGGGCTGGCCTAACTTCAGCAGTTATCTGGCAGAGGAGGCTGCTAATTCATAGGCCTTATCTCTCCCAAACTGAAGCAAATCTTCCCTTGATCAAAAGTTCAGACAAATTCAGGGAGGTTAGCTTCCCCAGCCACCTCTGGAGCAGTGACATCAGACCAAGAGCCTGCTATTGCCTAAGGTGTGAAAAACTCTACCACAGTAATGTCATGTAGGAAACAGGCTACCCCACACAAACCCAAAGCAAGATGTCACCCCAAAAAAGTGACACAGTCCTTGGTTTTAGTCCTAGGTTCATGATCCACCTTGAGTTGGTTTTTGTGTATGGAGTGAGGTGTGGATCTTGCTTGAGTGTTCTGTAGATGTTGTTGTTATGTGCTGTCGAGTTGTTTGCGACTCATAGCGACCCTATGCACAACAGCCCTGAACCCTGCTCTATCCTGCGCCAACCACACTGCCTCTGACACACCCATCCCGATTACCCCAGTCACCGAATCAATCCATCTCATAGAGGGTCTTCCCCCCCTGCGCTGTTCCTCCACCCTCCCAAGCATGATGTCCCTCTCCAAGGACCCG
>NW_006400191.1:405997-406722 GCF_000299155.1 Elephantulus edwardii | reverse complement strand
GAGATGCCTCCTACCTTGTTTCTTTTTTTAAGGAGTGCTTTGCTAATTCAGAGCTTCTTTCCATTTCTGAGGACTATAAACTTCATTAAAGAAAACCTTGGAAGAACTGTAGACATCCTAAGCCACAGCATCAATAGTCTTCCAAGCATCCTGAAAAATCTAAAACCATAAGAGGATAAAATAGATGAATGGGACGTTCTAAGAATCAATTCCCTATGCATATCCAAAAACTTCTCCAACAAAATAAAAAGGAAAGTCACAGACTGGGAAAAAGTATTTGGTAATGACATGTCAGATAAGGGACTTATATATGAAATTTATAAAATACTCGAGCACCACAAGATAAAGGTAAACAACTCAATTGAAAAATGGGCACAGGATATGAACAGACACTTCACCAAAGAAGACATTTAGATGGCCAACCCGTAACTCTAAGAGAGATGCAAATCAAAACAACCATATCATCTCACCCCAGTAAAGAATAGCAAAATTTAATGAAACAGCAAACAAGAAATGCTGGCGAGGTTGTGGAGAAACTGGAACCCTTATTCATTGTTGGTGGGAGTGTAAAATGGTGCAACCACTGTTGAAAGTGGTGTGGCGCTTTCTCAAAAAGTTGCAAATAGAAATACAGTTTGACCCAGCAATATACCCCAAAGAGACCATAACTGACATCCAAGCAGATATATGCACACCCATGTTTATTGCAGCTTTGTTCACAATAG
>NW_006400191.1:399761-405784 GCF_000299155.1 Elephantulus edwardii | reverse complement strand
GGGGGGAGACTGAGAAAGATGGGTTCAGTAATGTATACTGCATTGAAACAGATGAGAGAGAAAACTGTTTAAGAAGGATATGTGATTAGGTATTTTTGTCATGACGGGAGTCCAGAGCGAAGGCTGCATAGTGGAGTGGACCTGGGGGGAGGGATTGTAAAACAATGAAAGAATTTTTCTTTTACTTTCCCAAGTGGGTAGTGTACTGGGGGGGGTTGGGAGGGGAGAAAAGTGCAACAGTGAGTGATTGTAAATCCAAAGTCTTTGTAAATTTTCATTGACATTAATAATAAATTTTAAAAGAAACAGAACACACAAGACTAGCATTGCAGGAAACACTGAGAGATATCCTTTTTACAGAAGTGGCACAGAAAGCAGGATGGAGTAAAGTAACCTGAAACAACACCAAAAACTCAACAAAAATGATAGCAATAAAACTTTGCCTCTCAATAGTCACACTGAAGGTAAATTGTTTAAATGCACCACTGAAGAGAAAAAGAATAGCAGACTGGATAAAATACCAAATACACCTGAAAAGTTAAGATAAAAACTAAAAAGGGTGGAGAAAAATATACCAAGCAAATGGCAACCAGAAGAAAGCAGGAGTAGTGATATTAATCTCTGATAAAATAGATTTTAATACAATAACCATCACAAAGAAAAGGAAGGTTACTACATAATGCTTAAAGAGTCAATAGAATCAGTGGACTTAACAATAATAAATATTTATGCACCAAACGATGTTGTTGTAATGTGCCATCGAGTCGCCTGTGACTCATAGCCTATGTACAACAGCCACAAACTCTGCTCTGTCCTGTGCCAATCGTATTGTCTCTGATCCACATACCACCATTACCGCAGTCACTGAATCAATCCATCTCATCAAGGGTCTTCCTTTCCTGCACTGTTCCTCCACCTTCTCAAGCACGACTTGCCTCTCCAGAGACTGATACTACCTTGCAACATGTCCAAAGTGTGTAAGACAAAGCTTCAGAATCCTTGCCTCCAAAGAGCAGCCTGGCTTCACCGTCTCCAGGATAAACTGTTTGTCCTCCTAGCAGTCCATGGTATATTCAATACTTGAGCTCAAAGACATCAATTCTCCTTCTATCATCCTTAGTCATTGTCCAGCTCTCTGATGCATAGCAAGTATCAGGCACACCTTAGTCTCTAGACGGATATCAATGCTCTTCAGTACTTTGGAGAGGTCTCTAACATCAGACTTTCCCCAGTGCAATTCGTCTTTTAATTTCCTGGATGCTGGTACCAAGAGTGTTAATTGTAGAGCCAAACAAACTGAAACTGTTAACAGTCTCAATCTCTTCACCATCTAGTATGATGCTGCCAATTGGCCCAGTGGTGAGAATCTTTGTTTTCTTGATGTTGAGCTTCAATCCATAATGAAGGATGCAGTCCTTGACCCTCTGCAGCAAGTGCTTCAAGTTCTTGTTAGTTTCAGCAGGTAGGGTTGTGTCATCTGCATAATGCAGATTGTTGAGCTCCAATCCTCATGCCACGTTTCTCCTCAGCCTCCTGAATAATCTGTTCTGCATATAGAATGAAAAGATATGGAAATAGGACACATCCTTGGCACACACCCTTCCCAATTTTGAACCATGCAGTGTTTCCCTGCTCTGTTTTGATGACTGCCTCCTGGTCCAAGTGTATGTTTTGCATAAGGACAATCAATTGTTCTGGGATTCCCATTCTTCTCAGAGTCAGCCACAGTTTGTTGTGATCTATACAGTCAAATGCCACTGCATATTAAATAAAACACAAAACAAACATTAATAAAACGGAAAAGGAAATAGACAGCACCACTATAGTGATAGTACACGTCAATACACGACTCTCAAGAAAGGATAGAACTACCAGAAAGGAACTCAACAAAGATGCTGAAGAATTAAACTGCACAAGAAACCAACTCAATATCATAGATATGCATAGGCTAATGCACCCCAGAAAATCACAGTATGCCTTCTTCTCTAATGTGCTTGGAACATTCTCCAGAATAGATCACATTTTATGTCACAAGGCAAGCATTAATAAATTAAAAAAACATAGAAATAATGCTACAAAATTAGAAATTACTAACAGGATAAAGGAGAAAAAAAACCCATATATTTGAAAGCTGAACAGCACCTTGTATGAACATGAGTGGGTATTAGAAGAAATAAAACATTAATTAAAACATTTCTTGAAACAAATGAAAGTGAAAACACAATTTACCAAAACCTCTGCAAAATAGACAAAGCAGTAATCAGAGTTTAATTTATAGCAATAAGCAAACACATCAAAAGGGGAAAAATGATAATTGACTCTCTAACACAACATCTCAAATTGAAAAACAACAGCAAGAAAACCCAACACCCTCTTAAAAAACGGAAATGATAAAAATTAAGGCAGAATTAAATGAAATAGAAAAAAAAATTGAAACCATCAATAAAACCAAAGGTTGGTTTGTTGAAAAGGTCAATAAAATCAACAAACCACTTACAAAACTAACAAAGGAAAGAAAAGACACAAATAATCCAAATAAAAGATGAAATGGGAAATGTCATAACAGGACCAACTAAACACTGGAATATTATGTAAAAACTATTCTCAAACAAATATGGAAACCTAGAGGAAATGGACAAATACTTAGAAACTCACAACCTACCTAAACTGACACAGTCCAAAATAGAACACCTGAACAGACTCATTACAAAAGAAGAAATTGAAAAGGTAATAAAACTATTTCCAACAACAACTACAGAAAGCCCTGGTTTTACAAGCAAATTTCATCAAGCATTCAGAGAAGAACTAAAAAGATGGAATTCTCTCAGACTCATTCTGTGAAGTAAACATATCCTTGATACCAAAGCCAGGAAAAGACACCACAAAAATAGAAAACTATAGACCAATATCTCTCGTGAACATAGATGCAAAAATCCTGAATAAAATCCTGGCCAACACAATCCAATGATACATCTAAGAAATAATTCACCATGACCAAGTGGGATTCATAATAGGTATGCAAGCAAGGGTGGTTCAACATAAGGTAAACAATCAGTGTAATTCATCACATTAACACAATAACATTCATCTTGTGCAAAGAACAAGAACCACATGATCCTATCAATTGTTGCAGAAAAGGCCTTTGTCAAAACCTAACACCCTTTCCTGATTAAAACACTTAACAAAATAGAAATAGGGGAGAATTTCCTCAGCATAGTCAAAAGTATATATGTAAACCCGAGAGCCAACATTGTTCTCCATGCAGAGAGATTAAAGGCATTCCCTTTGAGAACAGAAACTAGGCAAGGATGCCCCCTATCATCTCTCCTATTCAATGTTGTGTTGGAAGTCTTAGCTATAGCAGTAAGACAAAAGAAGGAAATAAGAAGTATCCAAATTGGCAAAGAGAAGGTAAAATTATCTCTCTCTGCAGATGATATGATAGTATACTTAGAAAACCCTAAAGACTCAGCTAGAAAACTACTGAACATAGCTGACCAGTTCAGCAACGTGGCAGGATACTAGATCAAAATACTAATTCAACTGGATTTCTCTACAGTGACAAAGAGAATACAGAACTGGAGCTAAGAAAAACAATACCCATCACAGTAGCTAATCACAATATTAAATACTTGGGAGCAAATCTAACTAGAAACAGAAAGGACCTATTAAAATTATGCATCATTACTCAAGACCTGGAGAAATGAAAGCATATACCTTGCTCTTGAAGAGGAAGACTGAATATTGTGAAAATGAAAATTCTACCAAAGGCAGTCTACGAGTTCAATGAAATTCCAATACAAATACCAATTCCATTCTTCAATGTGATGGAAAAGGCAATTTCCAATTTAATCTCAAATGGAAAGAGACCCCAAATAAGCAAAGCACTCCTTACAAAGAGAAACAAGATAGGAGGCATTTCACTCCCTTATTTCAAATCCTACTACATTGCTGTGGTGGTCAAGACAACTTGGAGTACCAAGTACAATGACAGACATATAGAACAATGGAATAGAATTGAGAACCCAGATGAAATCAATTAAGTGAGGAAATGACAGCATTTTAAGAAAAATAGGTATTGGCAAAATTGGAAAACTATCTGCAGAAATGCCCTGTTTGAACATAAATGATTAATAGAAGAAATAAAAAAGGAAATAAAAGTGTTTCCTGAAACAAATGAAAATGAAAACACAACTTACAAATACCTCCGGCATATAGCAAAAACAGTACTTAGAGATCGATTCATAGCAATAAGCAAGCTTATAGAAAAGGGAGAAAAAATATGATCTATTATTTAACCCAACATCTCCAACAAGTAGAAAAAGAACAGCAAGAATAGTTAACAACCTTTAAAAAAAAAGGAAATTATAAACATTAGATCAGCAATAAGTGGGGAGGGAAAAAACTCCAGAAAAGCAGTTGAGACTATCAACAAGACCATGAGCCAGTTCTTTGAAAAGGTCAATAAGATCAACAAACCATGAACAAAGATAACAAAGGAAAAGAAAGACAAATAACCTGTATCTACACTCACACAAATCTCAAAACCTAGAGGAAATTGACAAATACTTAGAAACTCACAACCTACCCAAACTGTCACAGACTGAATAGAACACCTGAGCATACCCATTTCAAAAGAAGAAATTAAGCAGGTCATAAAACAACTTCCAGTGAAGGTCCTAAAATCCTAGGCCCTAGTCTTGCAGAGAGGAAGTCTTTTGAACCATGTGGTCTTCCAGGTGGGTATCTTTTACTTTTCTTGAGGAGTTGGAGCTGACTCGTGATTCTGACCAGGTCCTGAGCAGGGTTCCAAACCTAGTGAGAGGTGTAAGAAAAACATTTTCACGAGTAGAGAGAAGTGGATCTGACCTTGGCTCTCAGATTGACTGTGGTGCTACACACTCCACAATATCCATGGCAACTACTATGCTGAAGGACCAGGCTCAGGTCTGAGTAACCTTTGAGGATGTGGCCATTGACTTCTCTCAAGGTGACTGGGGCTCTTTGATGAAGGTCAGATACAGTTGTATTATGAAGTGATGATGGAGGTGTTGGGTTTTTTTTTTTAATCATAAACTCTTTACATTGTTGGCATGAAACAGGAAAATGAGGGGTTTTCGGAACAGTGTGCTATTGTAATTGGAGTCACATCTACACTGACAGGTCTTTCCACTCAGAAGGCTCAATTCTGTGAGAGGTATGTTTCAGTTTTGCACACCATCTTCCAACTCCCCCATGTAGACAAAGAAGAAAGTAACTGGGCCAAGTCACACTTGAGTGGGGCACATGGAGAACATCCTTGCTCACTGGAAACCTACTTCAGGACCACAAGCATAATACTGGAGAGAAAATATTCAAGAGGAACATGGACAGAGACTTGTTTGTGAGAAGCTGGAGATTTCAAGGGACAGGGCAACCCTTTACCTATGGAGAAATGGGAAATTTGGCAACTGGAGTTCTCTCCAGAAGCAGGAAATTCCCAATGAAGAGGACATACACAAAAATGGTGATTGTGGGGTGGCCTTTTCAGGTGAAAAAAGCCATTCCAAAGTGACTGATTTGGAAAAGCTAGCATCACTTGCACTGAAGAAGAAATATTTGATGGTCATAATTGTAAGAATGCCATCATTGAGAATTCTACACTCCGTTGTCAGCAGGAAATTAAAACTGGAGAAAGACTTTGTGAGGTTTGCTACTGTGGAAAATATTTTTTCCCCTTTTTTTATTATGAATTTTAATAAAAGTTAACAGAGAATAGGTTTTCCAGTCATTCATTGTTGCACTTTTCTCCCTGCCCAATCCCTCCCTACAAATCACTCTTCTCCTTGAAAAGAAAAAGAACAGCTCTCTCATTTTATGTAATACCTCCCCCCCAAGTCCAATCCACTATGCAGCCTTCACACTGGACTTCTGTAATGACAAGAATACCCATTCATATATCCCATTTAAACAGATCTCTCCCTCATCTGTTTCAGTGCAATATATATCATTCCTCCCCTCCTTTTCTGTCTTCTCTCAACCCT
>NW_006400191.1:396960-397630 GCF_000299155.1 Elephantulus edwardii | reverse complement strand
ATAGAGGGATAATTTTACTTCCTCTTTGCCAATTTGTATACCTCTAATGTCTTTATCTTGTCTTATTGCTATCGCTAAGACTTCCAATACAATATAATTTCAGGTTTTTTAGAGGGTGTCAGGTTTTCTTGTCGTTCTTTTTCAGTTTGTTGGAGATGTTGGGTTAGAGAGTCAATGGTGAATTTTACCTGCCTTTTGATGTGTTTGCTTATTTCTATAAATTAACCTCTGGTTACTGCTTTGGCTGTTTCCCAGAGGTTTTGGTAAGTAGTGTTTTCATTGTCATTTGTTTCAAGAAACTCATTAATTTCATTTTTTTTTCTTCTTGTACCCAGTCGTGTTCAACCAAGTTGGTTTTCAGCTTTCAAATATACTAATTTTTTCTCCTTTATTCTCTTGTTATTAAATTCTAATTTTGTGGCATTGTGATCTGAGAAAATACTTTGTGTAATTTCTATGTTTTTGAATTTCTTGATGGTTGCCTTGTGACCTAGAATGTGATCTGTTCTGTAGAACATTCCATACACATTGGAAAAGAAGGTATATTGTGCCTTTTTGTTGGTGCATTAGCCTATACATATCTATGAGATCGAGTTGGTTAATTGTGTGGTTTAATTCTTGTGTGTCTTTGTTGAGATTCTTTTTGGTAGTTCTCTCTTTTCTTGAAAGG
>NW_006400191.1:394595-395429 GCF_000299155.1 Elephantulus edwardii | reverse complement strand
TTTAGGGTCTATTCTATATGGTGTTCGCTCAGCTTTTTGAATATGTATTCTGTCATTCTGCATTATGCCTGGAACGCTTTCCTCTAGTAATTCTTCCATGACTTTTCCAGTGCCTTTACTTGCATCTTCCCATTCTGGGATTCCAATGATGAGAATGGTATTTCTTTTAATGGTATCCCACATTATTCTTAAATTTTCTTCTATTTCTTTCTTTTTTGATTCTGCTTTTTTCTCGGTCAGATCTGTGGTGACAATTCTGTCTTCTGTTTCACTGATTCTGTTTTCCATCTCTTCACCTCTTTTCATATGTCCCTCCATCATGTTGACAGCGTCAGAAACCTTAGATTTCATATTTTGGATCATGGTTTCTTGTTTTCCAGTGCCTCGTTTGTTTTCTCTGCATTGTTTTGGATTGTTTTTTTACGCTCCTCCTGATTTTTTACTGTAGTGTCCTGTAATTCTTCAAGGTTTTTTTCATCCATTGAAAACAATCATTTAAAAAAAATATTCTGCATCAGAAAGTTTCATCAGACTTTTTGGCTTCAGGAAATTAATTGCTACTGTGTCTTCTTCTTCTCTCTCTTTTTTTTTTAAGATATCTTATTTTGGGCTTGTGTGGTGAGTGAGGTACCCTGCTTCTTTTGAAACATTGACATGAAAGAGTTTTTGAAAACTGAGGTGATAGCTGATTCTTGGTTTGATGTCACTTCTCCTCTGTCGAGATACCCAGGACCTCCCTGTGGCTTGAATTAGCTGGACCAACATGTTGTTGTTGTTGTTATGTGCCGTCGAGTCGCCTGCGACTCATAGCGACCCTATGTACAACAGCCCTAA
>NW_006400191.1:383721-390595 GCF_000299155.1 Elephantulus edwardii | reverse complement strand
GGAACAAAGAGGAAGATTCAGTAGTTGGAAAACATGGACTCGGTGACAGAAATGGAGCTGGAAAGAGGAAGAGGACCAACATAGTCAGGCCAGACAGCAGTTTGTAGTCCAAAGAAACTAAATCTTCAATGTTCGACTACTTTTTCAGGGGAGGTTGATAAATGCTATAATTTGGTCTATGTTTTCTTAAATTCCTGGCCTGAGGGCTGGCGGGGTGTGTGTGAAAACTTCCAGGGTAGGGGGTAGCCTTGGTACCTTCTGGGCATGGGTCAAAAGTCCAGAGGTGTGTCCATGTCCAATACCACTCCGTATCTCTACGTCCTCTGTGAGATCCTCTTGCCAACTCCAAAATTCAAAGCTGGCGGGGAGGGAGCACAAACTTCTGGCGGGGTAGCCTTGGTACCTGCTGGGTGCGAGTCAAAGGTGCAGAGGTGTGTCCCATGTCCAAAACCACTCCCTCTCTCTTCTGCATCTGTGAGATCCTCTTGCCAATTCCAAAATTCAAAGCTGGGGGGGGTGCAAACTTCCAGGGGCAAGGGGGTAGCCTTGGTACCTGCCAGGCGTGGGTCAAACGTCCAGAGGTGTGTCCCATGTCCAAAACCACTCCCTTGCTCTACTGCATCTGTGAGGTCCTCTCGCCAGCTCCAAAATTCAAAGCTGGCGGGCGCAATATTTATCCTTTTGTGACTGAGATGTTTAACTCAACATAATGTCCTTCAGTGTCATCCATTTTGAATAATGCTTCATGAGTTCCTTGTTTTTCAATGCAGCATAGTATTCCATTGTGTGAATATACCACAGCTTCTCTATCCATTAATTTGTTGATGGGGTATTACAGGGTTTTTGAAAGAGATGTTATGATTCTGCATTTTTTCTTGGCAGTAAAATGTCTTTCCCTGCTTCAAGTTTTTTTTTTTAAATATTCGTATTTTGTCTTCCATAAGCTTTGATAAGTAATAATTTTCAAAGCGTTTGCCATCTTGGTTGGGTTGGCAACTACATTGCATGAAGTTGTTAGTTTTATAACACTTGTTGTACCTTTAGTTATTTCTCCTTTATCATTCTGATCCTGACATAAAAGTGTTATTTTGTAATATTTATGAGACGCCTTGGTGGAGCAGTGATTAAAGTGTCTATATACTAATCAAACATTTAGGGAGCTTTTCTGTGGGAAAAAGATGTGACCATCTGATTTAATGAAGATGCTCAGTTTTGGAAATCCTGTTGAGCAGGAACTGTTCTGTCCTGTAGACTCACCAAGAGTCTCTACAGGCTCGATATTTGGTTTCTTGGATTTGTAATACTTTTTAAAAATATTTATTTTTTAATATTAATTTTACTGAACGTTTACAGAGGCCTTGGATTTCATTCATTGTTGCAATTTTCTCCCTGCCAACACCCCCACCCCCAGTTAGCTCTTCTCCTTGAAAAGTAAAATAAAATTTCTTTCATTGGTATACAATCCTCCCACCCCCAACCCTCCACCCCCTATTCCACTCAACTATACAGCCTTCATTCTGGACTCCTGTCATGACCATAATACCCAATTATATATCGCTTTTAAACTCTTCTCTCCCTCATCTGTTTCAGTGCAGTATACGTAATTTATTCCATTTTTCTCCGTCTCCCCCCAAACCTGATGTGAGTCCTGTTCTACCACAGTGGAACTACGCAATCTTTGCCCTTTTGTGACTGAGATATTTCACTCAGCATAATGTCCTCCATCAGGATGGACGGTGAAGAGACTGAGATTGTTCACAGCTTTAGTTTGCTTAGCTCCACAGTCAACATTCTTGGCACCAGTAGCCAGGAAATTAAAGGGTGCATTGCCATGGGAAAGTCTGCTGTTAGGGACCTCTCCAAAGTACTGAAGAACAATGGTATCTCTCTGGAGACTAAGGTACGTCTGATACAGGCCATGTTCTTTCCAGTCACTTGTTATGCATCAGAACATCATGCTTGGTAGGGTGGAGGGACAGTACAGGAGGGGAAGACCCTCTATGAGGTGGATTGATTCAGTGACTGGAGTAATCGGGAAGAGAGTGTCAGAGATAGTGTGTTTGGCACAGGACAGACAGAGCTGTTGTACATAGTGTCACTATGAGTCGCAAGCAACTCGACAGCACATAACAACAACAACAACAACATAATGTCCTCCATTTTGTATAGTATTTCATACATTCCTTGTTTTTCAATGCAGCATTATATTCCATTGTGTGACTATAGCAGAACTTCTCTATCCTCTCATTTGTTGACGGGCACTTAAGTTGTTTCCAACTCTTTGCTATTGTGAATAAAGCCATAATAAACATGGGTGTGCATATATCTGCTTGGGTGGCAGTTATGATTTCTTTAGGGTATATTCCCAATAGTGCAATTGCTGGGTCAAATGGTATTTCTATTTGCAACTTTTTGAGAAAGTACCATACAGCCTTCCATAGTGGTTGCACCTTTTTACACTCCCACCAACAGTAAATAAGGGTCCAGGTTTCTCCACAACCTCGCCAGCATTTTATGTTTGCTGCTCTGTTAAATTTTGCTATTCTTACTGGGGTGAGATGATATCTCGTAGTTGTTTTGATTTGCATCTCTCTTTGAGCTAGAGATTTTGAACATGTCTTCATGTGTTTGTTTGCCATCTGAATGTCTTGTTTGGTGAAGTGTCTGTTTATATCCTGTGCCCATTTTCCAATTGGGTTATTTACCTTTATCTTGTTGTGGTGCTCAAGTATTTCATAAATTCTAGATTTAAGTCCCTTATCTGACATGCTATTACCAAATATTTTTTCCCAGTATGTGGCTTCCGTTTTTACTCTTTTGCAAAAGTTTTTAGATGCGCAAAGGGATTTGATTCTTAGAAGGTCCTATTCATCTCTTTTGTCCTATCTTGGTTATAGATTTTTCAGGATGCTTACAAGACTGTTTATTTTGTGGATTAGGACTTCTAGATTTCTTCCAAGCTTTTCTTTACTGAAATTTATAGTCCTTGGTTTTACTCCTACGTCTATGATCCATTTTAAGTTGGGCTTTGTGTGTGGAGTGAGGTGTGGATCTTGCTTGAGTTTGTGGGGGTTTTTTTCCTTTTTGAGTTTTCTACAGATAGTTTACCAATTTTGCCAGCACCATTTGTTAAAAAGGCTGTCATTTCCACACTTAAGAGATTTCATCTCTTTGTCAAAAATCAGGCAGCTATGCCCCACACCGTGAATCCAGCCAACTAAATAGGTACTTTGGGGAACAAACTGCTATGAAGGCTGACCACGTGGGATTCCCAGCTCAGGCAACAGGGAGGTCCTAGGCACCACAACAGAGGTGAGAAGCCACTTCCAGAAGGGAACAATAAGCTTCAAACTGCTGTCAGTTTGTTTTGTGCTCAAGAAGAGAGCAAAAAATATATATAGGAGTTTTTCAGCATGGACATTTGAGAGCCACCGGAGCTGCAAGAACCAGCAGATTGTAGCAAGTGTCAATAAGGTACAGCAATACTCTGTGGGGTGCAGCAAGCCATGGTGAGGAGCAGCAAGCTGCAGCAGGGATAAAATCTTGGCAAATAGAATCCAATGATACATCAAAGAAATAATTCAACATGACTGTTTGCGATTCATAAGAGGAATGCAAGGATGGGTCAACATAAGAAAAGCAATCAATGTAATTCATGACATTAATGAAGCAAAGAAAAAGAACCACATGATCCTATCAATTGTTGCTAAAAGGTCTTTGACAAAATCCAAAACCTTTTCCTGATTAAAACACTCAACAAAATAGGATTAGAGGGGAATTTCTTCAACATAGTAAAAAGTTTATATACAAACCCAAGAGCCAAGATTGTTCTCAATGGAGAGAGATTAAAGTAATTCCCCTTGAGAACAGGAACTACGCAAGATGACCAATATCACCTTTCTTATTCAATATTGTTTTAGAAGTCTTAGCGATAGCAATAAGTCAAGAGAAGGAAATAAGAGGTATACAAATTGGCACAGAGAGGGTAAAATTATCTCTCTATGCAGATGATATGACAGTATACGTAGAAAACCCTAAAGATTCAGCAAGAAAATTACTGGACATAGTTGCCCAATTCAGCAAAATTGCAGGATACAAGAACAACATGCAAAAATCAGTTGGATTTCTCTACAGTGACAAAGAGTATACAGAACTGGAGCTCAGAAAAACAATACCCTTCACAATAGCTAATCACAGGATTAAATACTTGGGAGTAAATCTAACCAGAAGCACAAAGGATCTATTCAAAGAAAATGACAAAACATTACTCCAAGAAACAAAAAGAGACCCGGAGAAATGGAAGAATATCCCTTGCTCATGGATAGGGAGACTCAATACTGTGAAAAATGGCAATACTAACAAAGGCAATTTATAAATTTATGCAATCCCAAAACAAATACCAATCCCATTCTTCAATGAGATAGAAGAGGCAATCTCCAGTTTCCTTTGGAATGGGAAGAGACTCCAAATAAGAAAAACACTCCTTAAAAAGAGAAAACAAGGTAGTAGGCATCTCCCTCTCTGATGTAAAATCCTAATACACTGCCATGGTGGTCAAGACAGAGTGGTACTGGTACGATGATAGACACATAGATCAATGGAATAGAATTGGGATTCCAGAAATCAGCTCATCTACCTATGGTCAACTGATTTTCTTTTTTTCAATTTCCATTCATTCTTTCTTTCACTTTTCTCCCCTCTCAACCCTCCTCCCTAGTACACTAGCCTCTTGGAAAAGTAAAAGAAAAATTGTTTCATTGTTTTACAATCCCTCCCCTCAGGTCCACTCCACTATACAGCCTTCACTCTGGACTCCTGTCATGACAAAAGTACCTAATCACATATCCCTCAGTTTTCTTCCTCATCTGTTTCAATGCAGTATACATTATTGAACCCATCTTTCTTAGTCTTCCCCAAACCCCGAGGTTAGTCCTGTTTTACAACAGTGACATCATGCAGTATTTGTCCTTTTGTGACTGAGATACTTCACTCAGCATAATGTCCTCCAGGGTCACCCATTTTGAATAATATTACATGCTTTCCTTGTTTTTCAATGCAGCATAGTATTCCATTGTGCGAATATACCACAGCTTCTCTATCCATTTGATTGTTGATGGGTACAACTCCTTGCTATTGTGAACAAAGTCACGATAAACATGGGTGTACATGGTCAACTGATTTTTAAGTAGAAAATGAAATCAGTTAAGTGGGAAAACAACAGTCTTTTTAACAAATGGTGCTGGCAAAATTGGAAAACTATCTATAGAAAACTCAAGCAAGCTCCACACCTCACTCCATAAAAAAAAAAACCCAACTCAAAGTGGATCATGGACCTAGGACTAAAACCAAAGACTATAAACTTCATTAAATAAAAGCTTGGAAGAACTCTAGAAGTTCTAATCCACAACATAAACAGTCTTCCAAGCATCCTGGAAAATCTACAACCGGGAGAGGATAATATAGACGAATGGGACCTTCTAAGAATTAAATCCCTATGCACATTCAAAAATTTCTCCAACATGGTAAAAAGGGAAGCCACAGATTGGAATAAAAATATTTCAAAAAAAATAACAAAAAAATATTTCATAATGGAATGTCTGACAAGGGATTCATATGTAGAATTTATAAAATACTCGAGCACCACAATAAAATAAAATTATATAATAACCCAATTGAAAAATGGGCATAGGATATGAACAGACACTTCACCAAAGAAGACATTCAGATGGTAAAGAAATACATGAAGAAATGGTCAAAATCCCTAGCTCTAAGAGAGATGTAAATAAAAATAATTTTGAGATATCATCTCACCCCAGTATAAAAATAGCAAAATTTAACAGAGCGGCCAATATAAAATGCTGGCGATGTTGTGGAGAAACTGAAACACTTATTCACTGTTTGTGGGAGTGTAAAATGGTGCAACCACTATGGAAGGCTATATGGTGCTTTCTCAAAAAGGTGCAAATAGAAATTCCATTTGACCCAGCAATTGCACTACTGGGAAATTATCCGAAAGATACCATACCTGCCACCCAAGCAAGTATATACACACCCATTTTTTCTACAGCATTGTTCACAATAGCAAAGAGCTGGAAACAACCCAAGTACTCATCAATGAAAGAATGGATAGAGAAACTTTGGTATATTCATACAATGGAATACTATGCAACATTGAAAAACAAGTAACAGAGACCCGGGAAGAGCAACAGTCTGCCAGCCACTGCGGAACTCCAGATGAGCAAGCACTGTGTGACCCCAGAGGAGCGACGACTACCTGCCACGTGTGACCCCCCTTGCAGCCCTTGCCTGTGTGACCCCCACCACACAGGGTGCTGCTGCATAAACCCCCAGCAGCTCCCAAGCCCTGCTCCCCACCTCTTGGTGGTAGTGTCCAAGCCCTGTGCTCCTTTGCCCCCCATCCCTTGTTTTCCCCCCTTCCCCTGCCCCCACCTCAGCCCCCACCACAGCCCTGTGACCTCAGGGCACCACCTCGGATCCAGCCATCACCCAGAGCTATCAGCCGAGCTGCTGTGGAACTAATCTGGCAGGGGAAAGGCCGGCTCTGAACTGACATTTCTCTGAAGTCAGAAGTCCAGAGAATTGCAGAAGTTCGATAGCTGCCCAACTGATCTCAATAGCATTTTATTCAGATAAAAAACATATCAATGTCTCGAAGAAAGCAAACTATCCCACATAATACATAAGAGCAAAGCAAGATGTCACTTACAAAGGGTGACACATTATCGGTGGATTCCCTGAAGCCAAAAAGTCTGATGGAACGTTCTGACACAGAATTTAAAAGAGGAGTGACTGAATATATCCAATGGATGAAGGACAATCTTGATGAATTACAGGATACTACAAGCAAAAACCA
>NW_006400191.1:370424-381765 GCF_000299155.1 Elephantulus edwardii | reverse complement strand
ATCTTTGTAAAGATTCTTTCTGGTAGTTTTATCTTTCTTGAGAGTGGTGTATTGAAGTCTCCAACTGCTATAGTAGTGTTGTCTGTTTCATTTTTTCAGTTTTGTTAATGTTTGTTTTATATATTTTGAAGGTCTTTTGTTTGGTGTCTAGATATTTATTATTGTTATGTCTTCTTGTTCTATTGACCCTTTAAGTATTATGTAGTGACCTTCCTTGTACTTTGTGATGGTTTTTGCACTGAAATTTATTTTATCAGTGATTAATATCGCTACCACTGCTTTTTTTCTGGTTGGCATTTGCTTGGTGTATTTTCCCCCACCCTTTTATTTTTAGTCTTTCTTTATCTTCATTTTTTAAGTGTGTCTCTTGTAGACAGCATTTTGATGGATTTTGGTTTTTTATCCAGTCTGCTACTCTTTTTCTCTTCAGTGGTGCATTCAAACTATTCACTTTCAGTGTAAGCATTGAGAGGCAAGGTTTTATTGCTATCATTGTGTTGAATTCTTTTTGGTGTAGTTGTTAGGTACTTTGGTCCATTCAGCTTTCTGTGGCACCTCTGTAAGAAGGACATCTCTTAGTGTTTCCTGCAATGTTGGTTTTGTTTTTACAAACTCCCTTAGGTTCTGTTTTTCTGGGAGTATCTTGATCTCTCCTTCATATTTGATGAACAATTTTACTGGGTACAGTATTCTCAAACCTGTTCCTGACATGGTTCTGAAATTCAGGTGGGATGAACTCAAAGTCATATTTTGGTTCCCGTGGATTTGGTTTAATTTTCCTCAGCTTCAGCTTGAACTTGCATATGAGTAGCTGGTGGAATGTTCCACAATCAGCTCCTGGCCTTGTTATCACAGCTGACTCCAGTGGTTTTTTCCACAGATATAATCGATCTGATTCCTATGCATACCATTAGGTGAAATCCATGTGTATAACCTACGTTTATGTTTCTTATAAAATGTATTTGCAATGAATAGGTCATTGTGCAAAATTCAGTCATTCTCTCTCCAGCTTCATTTCTCTCACCAAGTCCATGTTTTCCAACTACTGGCTCGTCTTCTCTGTTCCCAACTTTTGCATTCCAATCACCCATTGTTATCAAAGCATCTTGATTGCATGTTCAATCGATCTCTGACTCTAAAAGTTGGTAGAAATCATCTATTTCTTCTTCTTTGGCTCTGGTTGTTGGTACATATATCTGAATTATAGTGGTATTCACTGGACTTCCTTGTACACGTATGGATATTATCCTGTCACTCACAATGTTGTACTTCAAGACGGATCTAGAAATTAATTTTTTAACTATGAAATCAACTCCATTCTTCCTTAACTTTTCATCTCTGGAGTAATATATCATATGATCATCTGACTCAAAATGTCCCATGCTGGTCCATCTCATCTCTCCAATGCCTAGTATGTCAATATTTATGAGTTCCATTTAATTTCTTAACTATGTCTAATTTTCCTACATTCATGGTTCTCACATTCCATGTTCCAATCACTAGTGTCTGCTTACAACTGTTCTTCTTCCTTTGTATTTCCATACCTGAAAGCTCAGTGTTCTGTTGCACATAGGGTATTCAGAGGCCTGCTATTTCAGAAGTGGATGGCCAATCCTTCTTCCTAGTCTGTCTTAATCTGAATGTTCAGATTTAGGAGTATCTGTCAGACAAGCAACTTATAGAACAGTGAATGATAAATCCCTCATTGTGGCGTTAACCATTAGTTACAGTGTTGTCCCTGCCCTTGGCCCAGTGTATTGACTCACTAATTTCCCACCTCCACCCTCCACCAGGATACCCCTTCACTTCTACCGAATCCCTTCAGCATGTATCTTCCATTGTCCAACCCTTAATCTGACAGCTTGTATCTGAAGTTTTCTTGGCTTTGCTTGGCTCCACTGTCATCACTCTTGGCACCAGTAGCCAGGAAATAAAAAAACGTACTGTGATGGGAAAGTCTGCTGTTAGGCACCTCTCCAGAGTACTGAAGAGCAATGGTGTCACTCTGGAGACTAAGGTGCATCTGATACAGGCTATGGTCTTTGCAATCACTTGTTATGCATCAGAGAGTTGGACAATGACTAAGGAGGATAGAAGGAGAATTGATGCCTTTGAGCTGTGGGGCTGGAGATGAGTGTTGAATGTACCATGGCCTGCCAAGGAAACTAACATATTCATCCAGGAGAGGGTTGAACCAGGCTGCTCCTTGGAGGCAAGCATTCTGAGGCTTTGTCTGACATAATTTGGACATGTTGTAAGGAGGGACAGGTCCTTGGAGAGGGACATCATGCTTGGGAGGGTGGAGGGACAGCGCAGAAGGGGAAGACCCTCTATGAGGTGGATTAATTCAGTGACTGAGGTAATCGGGATGGGTGTGTCAGAGTCAGTGAAATTGGCACAGCATAGAGCAGGGTTTAGGGCTGTTGTACATAGGGTCGCTATGAGTCGCAAGCGACTTGACAGCACATAACAACAATAGTATTCTTGGTTGACAGTTGTGTTCTTTATGTGTTTGATGTATCTCATTTCGCTGTCTTCTTGCTTGCATGGTTTCTGCTGAGAAATTAGCACTTAATTTTATCTACTTTCCCTTATAGTTTACTCTTTGTTTCTCCCCCTCTGCTTTCAGTATTCTCTCCTTATCTTTGGTTCTGGCAAATTTGACTCTGATGTATGCCGTAGTGGTTTTCTTTTGGGGTCTATTTTATATAGTGTTCACTTAGCTTCTTGAATATATATTCTCTCATTCTTCGTTATGCCTAGGAAGTTTGCTTCTAGTAATTTTTCCACAACTTTTTGGGTGCCTTTTACTTTTTTCTTCTTGTTCTTGTATTCCAATGATGCACATGTTATTTCTCTTGATGGTGTCCCACTTTATTCTTAGGTTTTTTTCTTTTTCCTTCTTTTTTGATTCTGTTTTTTTTTTTTTTTGCTTTAGCAGATCATTGGTGACAATTCTATCTTCTATTTTACTGGTTCTGTGTTCCATCTCTTCAACTCTGTTCATGCTTCCATGGTTCTCATATTTTGGATTCTGGTTTCTTGTTTTTCCAAAACCTGTAATGCCTCATTTGTTTTATCTCTATTGTTTTGGATTGTATTTTTAAGCTCCTCCTGGTTTTTACTTGCACTTGCAGTGTCCTGTAATTCTTCAGTTTCGTTTTTCACCCATTGAAGATATTCAATCATTGTTCTTTTAAATTCTGTGTCAGAAAGTTCCATCAGCTTTTCTGGCTTCAGGGAATCCATTGACACTGTGGCACCTTTTGGGGGTGCTATCTTGCTTTGGGCTTGAGTAGGCTCTGTGTAGCCTGCTTCTTTTGTGATATTGCTGTGGTAGAGTTTTTCATGCATGAGGCAATAGCTGGTTCCTGCTCTGAATTCACTGCACCGGAAGAGGTTTTGGCAGATGTGCACGTAAGGTACATATAGGGTGGGCACATGAACAGATGCATGCAGGGGCAGGGTTAGGAATGCACACAGACTCACATGGGGTGGGTCATGCGTGGGGACCTGAATGGAAAACCAGGAAGCCTTGGTTTTCTCCTTGAGAACTGGTTCTGACACCCCAGTCGAGCTCCACCTTTCTCACTCCTTTCTGCTTAAGGTGAAGGGTTCTCCTATGGTCCAGCCATCAACAGTGATTCCCCCCTAAGTTCTTGTTGTTGTTGTTATATGCCATCAAGTCTCTTGTGACTCACAGCAACCCTTTTGCTACAGCTCTAAACTCTGCTCTGTCCTGTACCAATCTCATTGTCTCTTACACATTCATCCCAGTTGCCCCAGTCACCAAATCAGTCCACCTCCCAGAGGGCCTCCCCCTCCTGCACCTGCCCTCCACCCTCCCAAGCATGATGTCCTTCTTCAAGGACCATTCTCTCCTTACAACATGACCAAAGTATGCCCAACGAAGCCTCAGAATCCTTGCCTTCAAGGAGCAGTCTGGTTTAACCCTCTCCAGGATGAATCTGTTTTCTTAGCAGTCCAAGGTACCGTCAACACTCTTCAACACCAAAGCTCAAAATCATCAATTCTCCTTCTGTCCTCCCTGGTCATTGTCTAGCTCTCTGACACATAACAAGTGATTGCAAAGACCATGGCCTGTACCAGACGCACGTTAGTCTCCAGAGAGACACCATTCCTCCTCAATACTTTAGAGAGGTCTCTAACAGCAGACTTTCCCATTGCAATACGGCTTTTAATTTCCTGGCTGCTGGTGCCAAGAGTGTTGTTTGTGGAGCCAAGTAGACTAAAGCTGTGAACAATCTCAATCTCTTCACCATCCATCCTGATGCTACCTCACTCAAATTCCCACTGTCCTCCTTGCTCCTGGTCGAGGGGTCCTGCTGAGGCTTGCTGCTCCCCACTGAGGCTTGCAGTTCACGGTGGATGCACATTGCTCCCCACTGTGGTCTGCTACTCCTTGCCAAAGCACTTGGTCCCTGTGGAGGGTCAACTCTCCCTGCAGAGGCATGCTGCTCCCTGCAGAGCCACACTGCTCCCCGTGGAGGGTCATTGATCCCCACTGAGGCTTGCTGCTCCCTGCCAAGTCTCCCAAACTGATTATTTTAATAATAGTTTACACTCATATTCCATCTGTCCTTCTTGCTCTGGTGCACGTCTCTCTGATGCATGATGCTCTGATGCATGTCCCTCTCGTGTGTCACTCTTGTGTGTTGCTCTCGATGTCCCTTTTCAATAAAGAGCCCTGCCAAAGCTATACGTCCAAAGTATGGAAGACAAAACTTCGTCATCTTAAAAAAAAGAAAAAAAAATAAAAAAAAACAACAAAACTTCGTCATCTTTACCTCAGTGGAGCACTTTGCACCACCACTTTTCAATGAAAATTAGAATCATTAATAAAAAACTCAACAAAAACTCAGAAGAACTAATCAATAAATTACCAACTGAATCTATCACAAAGATATATATAGAACACTCAACCCAACAATGCATATTCTTGTCCAATGCATATAGACCATTATCCAGTAGAGACCATTTAGCAGGTTACAAAAAAATCTTAATATATTTCACTGTCTAAAAAAGTAAAATAAGAAGGTGCAAATAAGATAAATAAAAAATAACAGATCCAACGGAAAGAAAAAGGATAATAACAGAATCCTATGAAGAAATGTACAACAAATTTGAAAACCTAGAGGAAATTGTCAAATTTTTAGAAACTCACTGCCTATCTAAACTAACACAGCCAGCTGTTTGGGTTTGTTTTGGTTTTTTGTTTGCTTTTATGGCTCTTTTCAATTTTTTTGTATGAAGGAGCCCAAGTTTAAAAGGACTTCAAATGGTTACATTATACAAGCTGTGAGGTTTTAAACTTGTGTCAAGTAACAGAAGGGAAATTTCCTACTCATTGTAAGGAAATTCTCACGTACACTTCAGACAGCAACAAACACTTAAAACCCATGAACCTTTGGCTGGTCATCCTTAGCCAGTACAATCTCTATAAGGAACTGGTATATGTTCTTGCACTGCAGCTGAATTACTTCTCCATATTCTGGATGCTCAATTACAGTACCATTGCAGGCCAACGTCTTCTTAACTACCTTCACCAGTTTATTTTTATCACAATCATCAGTGATCCCTTGAACAGTTGTAAGGTTCTTCTTGCCGTTTTTCTGTTGAATTTTTACATGACTATAATTCTTAGTCCCAAGAAGAAACAAGTCATCACCCTTACTTGCACCAGCAAAGGGGTCAAAAGAGCAGAGGTTCTGGATAGTGGAGATACAATATAATTCCTTTTCCTCACCTGCAGAAGAAAGTGGTGAGAGAAGGTGGGAAGGAGGGATGGAGTGCAAGGGGGGCTAGAGGGTGAGGAATCTGAGTCCTTGGCAGGGTGGCTGTTGTTAGGTGCTGGAGTAGAATACAACTCATAGCTACCTTATAAGCAGCCAATCTGAACCCTGTTATATCATATTCCATCCTCACAATCTCTGACACACTCGAGCCCATTGCTGCAGTCACTGTGTCAATTCTTGTGGTTGAGGGTCTTCCTCACCTTCAATGTCCCTTCCATCTTCCCAATCATGATTTTCCTCTCCAAGGAATAAACTCTCTTAATAACATGTCCATCATCAACAATCTGTGTCATGAAGATGACACAACCCTGCTTGCTGAAACTGAGGAGGACCTGAAGTGCTTGCTGCAGAGGGTCAAGGACTGCAGCCTCCAATATGGATTGAGGCTCAGTGTCAAGAAGACAAAGATTCTTACCACTGGACCAATTGGCAGCATCAGGATGGATGGTGAAGAGATTGAGATTGTTCACAGCTTTAGTTTGCTTGGCTCCACAGTCAACACTCTTGGCACCAGTAGCCAGGAAATTGAAAGATGTATTGCGATGGGAAAGAGTTGGAGGATAGAAGGAGAATTGATGCCTTTGAGCTGTGGTGCTGGAGAAGAGTGTTGAGGGTACCATGGACTGCTAGGAAAACAAACAGATTCATCCTGGAAAGGGTTAAACCGGGCGGCTCCCTGGAGGCAAGGATTCTGAGGCTTCATCCATGCTTGGTAGGGTGGAGGGACAGCGCAGGAGAGGAAGGGCCTCTATGAGGTGGATTGATTCAGTGACTGGGGCAATCGGGATGGGTGTATCAGAGACAGTGCAATTGGCACAGGACAGAGCAGATTTTAGGGCTGTTGTACATAGGGTCGCTATGAGTCACAAGCGACTCGATGGCACATAACAACAACAACAGCAGTAACATGTCCAGAGAATGTGAGAGAAATTTCATCATCTTTGCCTCCAAGGAGCACTCTGGCTGCAATTTTTTCAGTCCATGGGATATTCAGGTAGAAAAATGTTTCCCCATGGTCTTTGCAATTACTTGCTATGCATTAGAGAACTGGACAATGACTAAAAATAACAGAAGGAAAATTGACGCCTTTGAGTTGTGGTGCTGGAGAAGAGTCTTGAATATGTGATGGACTGCCAAGAAAACAAATAAATATGTCTTGGTGAGAGTAAAACCAAGTTTCTCCTTGGAGGCTAGGATTTTAAAGCTCCAACTCACATAATTTGGGCATGTTACCAGAAGGGACTGGTTCTTGAAGAAGGACATCATGCTTGGAAGGGTGGAGGCACAGCGCAGGAGAGGAAGACTACAGATGAGATGGACTAATACAGCAACTGGGGTAATGGGATTAGGTGTGTCAGAACCAGTGAGATTGGCTCAGGACAGGGCAGGCTTCAGAGCTGTTGTATGTTGTATGCTGTATGGTCACTATGAGTCACAGGCAACTTAGCACATAACAATAACAACATGGTTATGGACTTATGTCGTGTTTATGGAATTATGTCATGGTTATGGACTTATGTCATCCATGAAGAAAACAAAAGGTCATTACAAAAGCAGAGGAGAAAGAAAAGAAATAAAAATGGATGTCAGAAGAGACTCTAAAAATTGCACTGGAGTGTTGAGAAGCCAAAACAAAAAGAAAACATGCCTTTTGAGGCTGAAATAGTTCACTTAGCATAATGCTCTCCAGTCTGTCCAGTTATGTAGTATTTTTCAAAATTGTTCCTCCTGAGTGCTGCATCGTATTCCATTGTGTGAATGTACCACAATTTCTCAATCCATTCAGTTGTTGTTGGACATTTGGACTGTTTCCATGTTCTTGTGATGCTGAATAACACTGCTATGAACATTGGTGTACATATCTCCATTTGAATATCAAGTCTAATTCCTTTGGGGTGGAATAGCTGGGTCATATGGAGTTTCTTTATTCAACTTTTTGAGGAAACATCAAATTCTTCCAGAGTGGTAGTATCATTTTACAATTCCACTAACAGTGTATGAGAGTTCCAAATATAAGAATGTTGTTGTTCTTATTATGTGCCGTCGAGTCGCCTGCGACTCATAGCGACCCTATGTACAACAGCCCTAAACTCAGCTCTGTCCTGTGCCAATTGCACTGTCTCCGACACTCCCATCCCAATTATCCCAGTCACTGAATTAATCCACCTCATAGAGGGCCTTCCCCTCTTGCTCTGTCTCTCCACCTTCCCAAGCATGATGTCCCACTCTAAGGACCGGTCTCTCCTCACAACATGTCCAAAGTATGTTAGACGGAGCCTCAGAATCCTTGCCTCCATGGAGCCACCCGGTTTAACCCTTTCCAGGACAAATCTGTTTGTTTTCCTAGCAGTCCATGGTATTCTCAATACTCTTCTCCAGCACCACAGCTCAAAGGCATCAATTCTCCTTCTGTCCTCCTTGGTCATTGTCCAACTCTCTGATGCATAACAAGTGATTGCGAAGACCATGGCCTGTGTCAGATGCACCTTAGTCTCCAGAGAGACACCATTGCTCTTCAGCACTTTGGAGAGGTCCCTAACAGTAGACTTTCCCATGGCAATGTGCCTTTTAATTTCCTGGCTGCTGGTGCCAAGACTGTTGACTATGGAGCCAAGCAAACTAAAGCTGTGTACAATCTCAATCTCAATCTCAATCTCTTCACCATGCATCCTGATGCTGCCAGTTGGACAAGTGGTGAGAATCTTTGTCTTCTTGACATTGAGCCTCAATCCATATTGGAGGCTGCAGTCCTTGACGCTCTGCAGCAGGTGCTTCAGGTCCTCTTCAGTTTCAGCAAGCAGGGTTGTGTGATCCGCATAACGCAGATTGTTGATAAATCGTCCACCAATCTTGACCCCACATTTCTCCTCATAGCCTCCCGGATAATCTGTTCTGTATATAGGTTGAAAAGGTATGGAGATAGGATGCATCCCTGGCGTACGCCCTTCCCAATTTTGAACCATGCAGTGTTCCCTTGCTCTGTTCTGACGACTGCCTCCTGGTCCAAGTATAAGTTTCGCATTAGAACGATCAAGTGTTCTGGGATTCCCATTCTTCTCAGAGTCAGCCATAGTTTCTTATGATCTACACAGTCAAATGCCTTTGCATAGTCAATGAAACAGATAGACATTCCTCTGGTGTTCCCTGCTTTCAGCCAAGATCCATCTAACATCAGCTACAATATCTCTAGTAAAATGAACCCTTCTAAACCCAGCCTGGACTTCTGGTAGCTCTCTGTTGATGTGCTGTTCCAGTCGTTTTTGGATAATCTTCAGTAAAACCTTGCTTGCATGTGAAATCAAAATATGAATGGGAATCCAAAGGGGGAAGGAGTGGAAATGGAGGAGTCAAAATGCGTAAGGGTGAAACCACAAGCTTGCACAGTTTGGTGAGTGGAGGGAAGAGGGGAAGGAAATGGAAGGGATCTTGGTGAAAAGACAGGGTAATGATGGACAAGGTTCAATCGTGATTAATTTTATAAAACATAATGCATAAGAATGATTTTATGAAGCACAATGTGAATGAAGAATAAGTTTACAGCCTTGAAAACAGAATGGAAGATCATCATGGGTTGTGATCAACTCAGCAACTGACTGTCATATCTTTTTCCTATAGATGAATCCTAACTGTCAACCTTTCAATTTGCATTTGAGTCCTTAAACTCTATGCCACCAAGGCTCCTTCTATAGAGTTACAGTTAAATAAGACAACTAGTCAGTAACTTAGAGCCATATTTGTCACAGAACAAGCATAGATTAAAGTTTATTATCATTCCCCTCTGTAAGTATTATAACCACTGTTAACCATGGGACTCATACCTGTTCTCAGGGGTATAATATATCAATGTACAATGTAGACATTATGTACAAAATAACAAATGTCCATTGCTTCTACCTGCCCAAACCCCTTCTTGGCCTGCTCACTTGAGAGGGATCGGGTCCTCACCCACTCTCCCAGGAAAACTGTACCCTTAGTCTCCCTTTGTCTCTGAAGCTGACAAAAGAGACGTAGACATCCCTTTAGCATCCCAGAGGCATCTTTTTTTTGTTGTTGCTATCAAGACAGCAAAACATATACCAATTCAACCATTTCTTTAATTTTTTTAATTTATTATTTTGTGTGTGTCTGTACCGTGCGGTACAGCTTTTTGCCACTAGGCCACCAGAGCTCCCCTCAACCATTTCTTTAAAAAAACAAAAAAAAATTTTTTATGATTAAGGGAGCTCTGGTAAACTTGTGGTTAAGAAGCTGTGCTGAAATCCCAAAGGCATGTGGTTCAAATTCACTAGATGCTTTGCTGGAGAAGGACAGGCAGTCTCCTCCCATGTGATTAACTACTTATTAAAACCCACTGGAGGTTCATCTATGGGTTGGCTCTGACCCAATGGTACACAAAACCACCACCACGACGGTGTTTATTAGAGAAGTAAAAAAGCTATAATTCAGGTTCGCAGCAGGATACAATCTCTCAGTCAGGACAACTTCTGAAGTATGCTCACAGGCATCTCAGCCTTTAGCTTCACAGCTTTAGACCAGTGTTACAAAGCACTAATTCTCCAGTCCTTAAAAAAAAATACAAAAGAAAGAGAGAAAAAAGTTGACAAAGGTTCCTAGCACTGGTTCCATGTGATAGCAGTCCCAAGGTCAGCTCTGTCTCATATCAGGTCTCTGGCTCTCTGCTGCAGCTACTGCTTCTGTAGGCCCTGGGCTAAGTGGCACGGGAATCTTTGGTCCCAATCTTTGTTTTTCTTTTTGGCCCCAATCTTTGCTAGTGACAAGATTCTCAAGGTCTGCTTCCGCTCATTTTAATGGCAAGACTAGTCAATCCCCTTATGAATAGACCAAACCACTCCACTCACATGTCTCGACCATCCATGTGGCAAACTCAAACTCAATGGCTAGGAAAGGAATTTTGAGCAATGAACCCTTGGTACCATGGCATAGGCGGGAGTTGAGGGGGATGCTGGTGGAGTACACAAAGGGGTAGGTCAAGACACACGCACCAGGGGCAGGTAGCTAAATCTATTGGTTACTTCTATAACTGGGGAAGTGTCTTTCATCTGCTGCTTTCTGTAAAATGCTTGTCTGTCAGATATTGTTCTAAATCTGAGCATTCAAATTAAGACAGGCTAAGAAGGATTGGCCGTCCACTTCCACAACATCCACAACAGGTCTTTGAAAACCGTATATACAAGAGAGCACACTTAGATTAGCAGACATGGCAAATGACACTCAGACCTCAAATATGGAAACACAAAGGAGGAAAAACAGTTGTAAGCAGACACTAGCGACTGGAATGTGAAATGTGAGAAGCATGAATATAGGGAAATTGGACATTGTAAAGAAAGAAATTGTTGTTGTTGTTGTTGTTGTTATGTGCCATCGAGTCGTTTGCGACTCATAGGGACCCTATGCACAACAGCCCTAAACCCTGCTCTATCCTGCGCCAACCACACTGCCTCTGACACACCCATCCCGATTACCCCAGTCACCGAATCAATCCATCTCATACAGGGTCTTCTCCT
>NW_006400191.1:367686-369280 GCF_000299155.1 Elephantulus edwardii | reverse complement strand
GATCTCTTCCAGTCAGTTGGCCAAGTGGTTGTTCTCCAGATTTCTTGGCACAACTTGGTGAGTACATCCAGGGCAACATCTGTTATCTGAAATACTTCAATTGGTATACCATCTATTCCTGGGGCCTTATTTTTTGCTATTTCCTTAAAAAGCCGCTTGAACTTCTTCCTTTATCACCATAGGCTCTTGCTCATATGTTATTTCATTAAATTCTTCTGTATCTGCCAATAGAACACATAAATATTGACATACTAGATACTGGTGAAAGGAGATGGACTGGCATGGGACATTTTGAATTATATGATCATATAATCTATTATGCCAGAGTTGAAAAAATGATAATGCCTTAATAATTAAAAAAGTTATTTCGAGATCCATTTTTAAATACAATGTTGTGAGTCACAGGATAATATCCAAATGCATACAAGGAATTCCAGTGAATACCACTATCATTAAACTCTATGCACCAACAACTGAAGCCAAAGAGGAGGGAATAGAAAGTTTCTACCAATTTTTGAAATCAGAAATTGATCAAATGTGCAATCAAGATGCATTAATAATAATGGATTACTGGAATGCAAAAGTTGGAAATAGGGAGGAAGGATCAGTAGTTGGATAACATGGACTTGGTGACAGAAACAAAGCTGGAGATAGAATGATAGAATTCTGTACATTCAGTGATTTATTTATTCAGATACTTTTTGTAAGAAACACAAACACAGGCTTTTGAAATGGATTTCACCTCATGATATGCATAGGAATGAAATTGACATCTGTGAAAAAAATCGTTGGAGAAGCTCAATATCAGCTGTAAAAGTTAGGCTGGGTGCTGATTGTGGAACAGACCTCTCACTACTCATATGTAAATTCCAGCTGAAGTTGAAGAAAATGAAATCAAATCCACAAGAACCAAAACTTGACTAGTATATCCCACTAGAATTTCAAAAATCATCTCAGGAACAGGTTTGAGGCTTTGAACACCAATGAGCGAAGACCAGATAAACTGTGGAAGACATCAAGAATATCATCCATGAAGAATGCAAAAGGTCATTACAAACAAAGAAGAGGAAGAAAAGTTCAAGATGGATGTCAGATGAGACTCAGAATATTGCACTAGAGCACCGAGAAGCCAAAGCAAAGGGAAGAAGTAAAGAAATTAAGGAGCTGAATAGAAGATGTCAAAGGGCAGCATGGAAAGACAAAGCAAAGTATTATAATGGAATGTGCGGAGAGCTGGAGTCAGAAAATCAAAAGGACTTAATTTGCTCAGTATTTTTTTTTTCTTTTTTTACTTTCATGGAATCCACACGTCCTTTTAATAAAAATCAACAAAATGTACAGGAACAAAATAGATAACAAACAAAACAATTTCAAATCATACCTACAGATTTAAATTGCCTGTTTCCTTCCAACTGCTAGGGTCCTCCCCCACCTCCTCCCAATGTGGCGGGGCACTGCACAGGTTCAACTCCAGGTAAGTGACTTTGAACTATGGCTCTTTTTTTCCTAGCCTTCTTTATGTACAGCAGTAATTACAGACTTGGCTGAAATCATAGCAGATTCCAGAGAAAGCTAGAATTAGACATGATAAAAA
>NW_006400191.1:361015-367260 GCF_000299155.1 Elephantulus edwardii | reverse complement strand
AGACTAATGATATTATCTTTAAATTACAGTGAACACATTATCTTCTCATATAATACCTTAATGAAAAGGCCCTGGAGAGAGTAAAGAAAATCAAAGGGGAAGATGTATGATTTTTTAAAAAAATTTTTATTAATAATACTTGTCACTGGTAATAGAAAAATGGAGACATGGAAGTCCCTATGCCATGCCTCTACTTGAGTTTTTCTTTAATCACACTATCATTTAGTCCGCAGGGGCCAGTCCACTGCCTGAGGGAAAAAGCCAGAGTGGCTCATGTATTCTTGTCCTCAAGTCTTCCAAGATTCATTATCTTCAAGAATTCTGTGGTAGGTAATGATGGCAGAATCATGCCAACTCCCCTCCACAGGTATCAGGAAAGACCCTGATGTGATATGAGGTGGCTCAGGCTGCAGGAAGATGTCAGTGTGCTCAGTGCTTCCTCTTTTTGTGCTTTTTATCTTCTTGTTGGCACACTTGGGACAGAACCATTGCATTTCTTCTGGTGGTGCAGCCATTATTCCAACACAGGGCCAATGGTCATCACAGCCAATCATTGGACTTCCATCATCAAGCTTGTTACATCCCGGGCAGATCCAGATCTGATTACCCCACTCATCTCTTATCACGTAAGTGCTGACCATCTCGGTTACCATACTTCGTACGGGGGTCTTTGGGACTCCCTGCTCCAGAGATGGCTGGTGATGGAGATAGAATTAAAGCTGGTGAAGCAGTGGCCTGTGTGAGGATGGACAAAGGCAACAAGGCAGGGGTGCGGGGGCTGGTGCGGGGGGTGGGGTTTTCGGTCTGTTTGGAGAAAGGGCTTAGCCTCGGGGGCGGGGACCACTTTGCTGATAACAGTCTTGTCTTGGGCAGCACCAACTCTGAGAGTTAACCTGGGGATAACTGGACTTGAAGCTTGAACAGCAGGCTCCACTTTTATTTTTTCATGCTTGTGTTTCTTCTTTTCTTTTTCTCTCTTCTCTCGCTCTTTTTTCTCTTTCCTTCTCTTTTTCTTTTTCTTCTTCTCCTTCATATCTTTCTTCCGTTCTTTCTCCTTGGGCTTTTCTTTTTCATCAGTAATTTTTCAGGAAGCATTGGTGACAAAGACGCAAACACTGATGGGATCCTCACTGCAGCAGGAGGGCTGAACAAGGGCAAAGCCATTTCTTTTGGAGGCAACACTAAAGGCGTTGGTGGGGCTTTCATCTTATCTTCTCTACCTTTATCCTTAGCCTTTTCTTTTTCTCTCTAATCTTTATCCTTTTTGCCTTTTTCTCGATCTTTCTTCTTATCTTTATGCTTCTCTTTCCTCACAAGTCCATCTTTCAATCTCACTTTTGGATCCATATCTTCAAACTCTTTTATTTTACCTTTGAACAGATCTGAATCTTAATCTTTAAGAAATTCCTTCCATGGATACTTAGTTTCCTTGCTGGCTTCCTTCTCTTTACTTTTTTCCTTGCTTTTGTCTTTTCCCCCCTCTCCTTATCTCTCTGCTTTCTTTCTTTTTCATTTTAGTTTTCAGTTCTTTTTTCAACTTCTTCTTTATGTCTATTGATGAAGGCAGTTTGGCTTTCTCCTCATACACCTTATGAAGAGGTTCGAGGGTCAGAGGAAAGACCGAGGGAGAGGAGAGATATGCACAGTTGTGAGGCATATTGGAAGGTGTTCCCATTTTTGCTTTTCGTACCACCTCATCAATTGAGGCATCCATTGTCCATGAATTATCAGAACTTGAAGTTCCACCTGAAAGAGGCAGAGGAGTGGATCCTGACTTAGTGAAGTTGTTTGAGGAAGTGGAAGCTTTTGGAGTAGTACACTCTGAACCTGAAATTCTCTTAGGGCTGGTAAAAATGTCTCCTTCAGATTCTGATCCAGAAGAAAACTCAAAAGGATCTGGCTCTCGCTCAGCACAAGCCCGTGCAATCAATCACAGCATCAACAAAGTCATCATTGTTTCATCTGTTACAACAGCCTTTTTTGGCTTACTTTCTTTGTTCAATTTCCCTACATCAGGGGTTGTCTATATTTGTTTTACCTGTATAATCTCTTTGTTGATTTTTTCACTTATTGTAGCTAAAGGGGTCCTGTTTGGTGTTTTAGGTCTGATAGGTGGTTGGGGAATGTGAGTCAAAACTTTGGGATTCTTGGGGCTTTTGGAGCTCTTAGAACGTCCAGGTGATTTCTTTTCTTTGGATATCGTTTTAGGTGACCGAATAGGACTTCCGACCATTGCTGGTGATTGCGTAGTTTTAGGTGATTTAGTCTTCTGTCCCGGAGAAGTAGTTTTTGTTTTCGGTGTAAAGGCCTTTGTTTCTAATGGTTTTGCAGTTTGCATTTGTGATTTTGCAACTGGAGCCAACATTGGTGGCTCTGGAGACGGAGGTGCAATGTCTGTATTGTCCTGTGTGTGGACTGGAGAAAGCATTGGTGGAATCTTTTGAGTGGCTCTCAGGCTTCCAGTAATACTACATCTAGGGTGTCCCCTTTAATGTTCAACAGCCGCGGTCTCTTCATAGAAGGCATTTCTTCAGCTTCAGGGCTATTCAATGGTCTCTTACCCAAGAAATTATCATTATTAATAATTTCCTCTTCTTCCAATTCCTCATCTTCTTCCAAGGGAACCTGCATGGCTTTGGCTGATGTGCCTCCATCAGTTGGGTACCTGTTCTTCCTCTTCTTCTTGTCAGCCTGCATGCTGAACAAATTATATGAGACCAAATGAACTAGATGGTGGCTGGCTACCATGCTGGTCACTCTGAAATAGGTCACAATAGAAGGTCCTTCTTGAGAAGACACAATGGGTGGCATGTAGTCAGTAATGTATTCTTGCCTTTCTTCTGCATCTTTACTTCCAGGTTGAGGAAACTGAAGTACACTGTTTTTGCTAACAGGAAATGAAGGATTTTGATGTGGAAAGGTAACAGGTTCTATATTGTGAATATAGTCTTCTAATTCATGAAGATTAACTCCCATCAGCTGGAAAACTTCATTAACATCATCCAAAATAGGATCTGTTCAGCCATAGAGCTCAGAGTACCGATGGCAGCCCCGTCCCAATTGCTGCAGATAGCGTTGCAGCACAACAGTGTGAAGGTGGCAGGCGCTGAGTTGCACCGAGTCCCAGCCCAGCGCCTGGAAGATCTGCGCCACCGAGACCCTCAACAACGACCTGGAGTAACTCTCGCACATCCCGCTCCGTTGACTCCACTGCAGTCCTTGCTGCCACTTCTCTCCACCCCCACCGCCTAACCTTAGCAGAGCCCCCGATTCATCTTCCAGGGCCCCCGTGGTGGGGAAATCGTTCCCCCCCCCCCGCCCCTGGCGACCACTTCAAAGCCCCAGCAACACGGAGCGCGCCAGCCTGAGAGTCGCCATTTTCTGCTCAGTATTTCTTAAGCTGAAGGAAATGAAGAACAAATTCAAGACTAGAGTTGTAATACTTAAGGATGCTTTGGGCTTAATATTAATTGATCCAGGAAGCATTAAAAGAAGATGAAAGGAATACAAAGAGTCACTGTAACCAAAAGGACTTTGCTGACACAGAAGAATTTCATGAAACAACATACTAACAAGAGCCTGTGGTGATGAAGAAGTTCAAGTTGCTCTGAAAGAATTGGCAAAAACCAAGACTTCAGGAATTGACAGCATACCAATTGACATATTTCAACAAACAGATGCTGTCCTGGATGAGCTCACCAAGTTGTGCCAAGAAATCTGGAGGACAATCACATTGTCAATTCCCATTCTAAAGAAAGGTGACCCAACAGAGTGAGAAAATTATCAAACAATATCATTAATATCACATGCAAGCAAGATTCTACTGAATATTATCCAAAAATGACTGGAACAGTACATCAACAGAACTTCCAGATGTGCAGGCTGGGGTTAGAAGAGGCTGTGGTACTAGGGATATGATAGTTAATGTTACATGATCTTGGCTGAAAGCAGAGAGTACCAGAGGAATGTCTATCTGTGTTTCATTGACTTTGCAAAGGCATTTGACAGTGTAGATCACAACAAACTGAGGCTAACTCCGAGAAGAATGGGAATACCAGAATATTTGATTGTGCTTAAGCAGAACCTATACTTGGTCCAGGAGGCAGTCATCAGAACAGAGCAAGGAAACACTGCATGGTTCAAAATTGGGAAGGGTGTACATCTGGGATATGTCCTATCTCCACATCTTTTCAATCTATATGTGGAACAGATCATCCAGGAGGCTGGACTCTATGAGGAGGAATGTGGCATCAGGGTTGGAGGAAGACTTATCAATGACCTGCATTATGCAGATGACACATCCCTGCTTGTTGAAACTGAGGAGGATCTGAGGCGCTTGCTGCAGAAGGTGAAGGACTGTAGCCTTCCACATAGATTAAAGCTCAACATCGAGAAAAAAAAAGATTCTCACCACTGGTCCGATTGGCAGCATTATAATAGATAATGAAGAGATTGAGGCTAACAGCTTTAGTTTGCTTGGCTCCACAATCAACATTCTTGGTGCCAGCAGCCAGGAAATCAAAACACAAATTGCATTGGGAAAGTCCGCTTTCAGAGACATCTCCAGAGTACTGAAGAGCAACCATATAGTCTGGAGACTAAGGTATGCCTGATCCAAGCCATAGTTTTCACAATTGTTTGCTATGCATCAGAAAGCTGGTGAATGGCTAGGGGTGATAGAAAGAGAATTGATGCCTTTGACCTGTAGTGCTGGAGAAGAGTATTGAATATACTATCATCAAGGTCAAGTTTTGGTTCTTGTGGATTTGATTCATTTTCTTTAACTTTAGCTGCAATTTACATGAGTAGTGAGAGGTCTGTTCCACAAGCAGCACCTGGCCTAACTTTTACAGCTGATATTGAGCTTCTCCAGTGATTCTTTCCACAGATGTAATCAGTTTGATTCCTATGCATACCATGAGATGAAATCCATTTCAATAGCCTGTGTTTGTGTTTCTCATAAAAAGTATTTGCAATGAATAAATCAACGGCACATAACAACAACAAGAACAACAACCAATTGATTTATTTCAGCAAAGAGTCGCTGCCCTGGATGTGCTCACCAAGTTGTGCCAAGAAATATGGAGGACAACTACTTGGCCAACTGACTGGAAGAGATCCATACTATCACTAATATCACACACTAGCAAAATCCTGCTGAAGATTATCCAGAAACGCCTTGAACAGTACATTGACAGAGAACTACCAGAAATACAAGCTCGGTTTAGAAGAGGTCATGGCTCTAGCGACATTACTGCAAATGTCAGATGGATCTTGGCAGAAATCAGAGAATACCAGAAGAATGTCTATCTGTGCTTCATTGAATAAGCAAAGGCGTTTGACTGTGTGGATCACAACAAATTTTGATCAACCTTGAAGAAAATGGGAATCCCAGAACACTTGATTGTGCTGATAGGAAACCTATACTTGAACCAAGAATCAGTCCTCAGAACAGAGCAAGGAAACACTGCATGGTTCAAAATGAGGAAAGGAGTGTGTCAGGGATGCATCCTGTCCCCAAACCTTTTCAATATGTATGGAGAAGAGATCATTTGGGAAGCAGGGCTTTATGAGGAGGAGTGTGGCATCAAGATTGGAGGAAGACTCATTAACAACCTACGATATGAAGATGTCACAACCTTCCTTGCTGAAACTAAAGAAGATCTGAAGCCCTTGCTGCAAAAGGTCAAGGACTGTAGTCTTCAATATGGATTGGAGCTCAACATGAAGAAGACGAAGATTTTCACCACTGGGCCAACTGGCAGCACCATAATAGATGGAGAAGAGATTGAGGTTGTTAGCAATTACAGCTTGCTTGGATCCACAATCAATACTTTTTTAAAAAAAATTATTTTTGTGTGTGTGTACCATCAAATCAGATCTGACTGGTACAGGAGGAGATTGCCCCTCCATCTCCAGCGGAAGAGCATCTGGTGGATTCAAACTACGTACCTCTAGGATTGCAGTGCAGCTTCTTTCCACTAGGCCACTAGAGCTCACTACAAATCAACACTCTTTTTTTTTTAAATTAAATTTTATTAATTTTAATGAACATTTACAGAGATTGTGGGTTTCCATTCATTCATTGTTGCACTATTTTCTCTACCCTCCCCCAGTTCATTCCTCTTCATACTCCCCCTTGAAAGTCTGTTTTAATTGTCCAATTGCCACAGTGCTTGTCAAAGCCAGTTCTGATTAATCTCCTTTGTCAGTGTGTCCTTTGCCATTCCCTATGACTCCTCCCA
>NW_006400191.1:358182-360470 GCF_000299155.1 Elephantulus edwardii | reverse complement strand
CTTATGAGGTTTTCTGTCACTTCCAACAACTAAGAAATAGTGAGAAGAGCTGGGACCTCAGAAGGCTTTTAGGACCAAATAGTAGGCTCTTGTGTCCAGGAGAAAATGAATATACTTACCAGTAATGTTAATGCTCACCCACAGCTCTTCTGGGAGGATCTACAAATCAAGACTCTTAAAACCAGCAGACAGGAAATCAAAATACGAATTGCACTGGGAAAATCTGCTGTCATGGACCTTTCCAGAATACTGAAGAGCAATTATATCAGTCTAGATACAAAGGTGCACCTAATCCAGGCCTTGGTCTTCTCAGTTACTTGTTGTGCTTCAGAGGATTGGACAATGACTAAGGATGACCGAAAAAGAATAGATGCCTTCGAGTTGTGGTGCTGCAGAAGAGTCTTGAACATACCATGAATTGCTAAGAAAACTAATCAGTCTGTCTTGGAGAGGGTGAAACCGAGTCTCTCCTTGGAAGCTAGGATTTTGAAGCTCCGTCGCACTTACTTTGGGCACATGGCCAGGTTAGACTGGTGCTTGGAGAAGGACATCATGCTTGGAAGGGTGGAGAGACAGCACAGGAGAAAAAGATCCCTGATCAGATGGATTTATACAGTAACTGGAGCGATGGCGATTGGTGTGTAAGAATTAGTCTGGCTCAGGACAGGAAGGATTCAGAGCTGCTGTACATAATGTACATTGCAGGTGACTCAATGGCACATAATAACAATAACATACTATGACAGGTTTGGAAGCAGGAGTGACATCCACTTCCTAAACATGACTCTGGAAACTTTATGAACTTTGATAAATATCTATAGTTGTAGAGGGGCTTCAGGCCTTTTGTTCATAGGGTCGCTATGAGTCATGCTTGACCTGAAGGCATTAAAAAAAATTCTACTCTTTTAAATCTTAACTGGTGTTTGGTTTTTTTAAAAACATTTTTTAATTTTTTAAAAATTATTATTATTTTGTGTGCGTGTACCGTCAAATCAGATCTGACTGGTACAGGAAGATATTGCTCCTCCTTCTCCAGCAGAGCATCTGGTGGATTCAAACCATGTACCTCTAGGATTGCAGTGCAGCTTTTTGCCACTAGGCCACCAGAGCTCCCCTTTAATTGGTGTTTAAGCCATTCACAGTAAGTGTGATTATTGACAAGCCATGTTTTATCCTTGCCATTTTGTTATGTTTCTTTTTCTGTTGTTTCTGGTCACTTTGGTCCATTCACTTTCTTTTACTGTCTGTGTGAAGGAATTAGTATTTCTTGTAGAGTTAGATGTATTTCATTAATTCCTTAAGTTCCTGCAAATGACCCAATTTCTCCTTCATATCTGATGGATAGCTTTGCTGAGTATAGGACCCTCAGCTGGAAATTCTTTTCTTTTGGCCTTCTGTATATGCCATCCCATTATCTCCTTGCTCCCATAGTGTCTTCTGAGAAATACAAACATAATCTAGTTGGTTCTTCCTTGTTTTTCTCAGGCTGCCTTTAGTATTCTATCCTTATCTTGGATTTTGGAGAATTTGACTATGAATTTTTAAAAAATTTTATACTGGTTTACATACAAAGTTCATAAAATTCATATGATACTTTTTGATGCTTTTCTTTTGGAGTCTAGCCTGTTTGGAGTTTACTGAGATTCTTGAATGTGGATTTCCTCATTTTTCATGATATCTGGCATGGTTTCTTCTATTACTTTTCCCACAATTGTCTCAGTACTTTTCCTTTCTCCCTCTCCTCTGGAATTCCAATTACACGTATGATATTGCATTTATGTTATCCCACATGATTCTAATATTTTCTTCATTTTAGTTCTGTCTTTTCTCTGTTTTTTCTTCTAGTAAGTTCTCATTGATGTTCTTGTCTTCTAGCTTGCTGACTCTCTGTTCCATCTCTTCTATTTTGCTTTTTTATCCCTTGAACATGTTGGGAAAATTCTGTCATTTAAGCCTTGATATTCTGGATTTTATTTTTATGCTTTTCTGTTATTTTCAGTATGTTGTGTTGGCTATACCCTCTCTGTCTTGTGATTTTTTTTAAATCTTGCAGCTCTTTATTTATGGTTTCAAGTCTTTCTTCCATAATTTATGACTTCTTCAGTGGCTTTTCTTGTAATTCCACATTGATTATTTTACTTCTGGTTTCCTGTCTCTGGGACATTTATTTCTGGTTTCATTTCTTTCTTCCATCATTTCTAACTTTATCCATAACTGTTCATATCACTCCATGTTGATACGTATCTTCTGTTTACCTTTCTCTGGGTTATTCATTGAGTTTGCAATCT
>NW_006400191.1:341754-357978 GCF_000299155.1 Elephantulus edwardii | reverse complement strand
ATCTGTTCTTTCCCTCATCTGTTTCAATACAATATACATAATTTATCCAGTTTTTTCTGTCATACCACCACCCTGATGACAGACCCATTCTACAACAGTGGCACCATGCAGTATTTGTCCCTTTGTTACTGAGATATTTCACTCAGCATAATGTCCTCCAGGGTCACCCACTTTGAATAATATTGCATGAGTGATCTGCTTTTTTGGGAGAAAGCTTGCTTTGTTTTTTCATAATGTTTGAAGCTGCCTGTTGCTTCCCCACTCCTTGCACCTTATTTAACTTCCTTTTAATGTGTCTTAAAATTCTGTGACAAATTTTTGGACAAGTTGTTTCCATTTAAAAAGTACTTAGTTTAAAAAGAATAACTTAAAACTGCCACAGGAAAAAGAGAACTTTCTTGACATTATGTGACCAAAGCTGCTGGTTGGGAGAGCAGCTATTCCCACCCAAACGTGCAAAGGCTAAGGGTAGTGTCAATTTCTTAACAATGCAATTCTCAATTCTGTCTACTTTCTAATGTTCAGAGCCACCCACTTCCAGGGACTGGTACAAAGGAAATTATTCCCATTGAGCAGGCAAAGACTCAGGGAAGCATTAAATCTCTCAACAATGCAGCTTCCTATTTTTTCATTTTATTTTTTGTTTTATTTTTAATTCACATTGTGTTTCATACAATCATTCCCATACATTTGTTGTTGCTGTTATGTGTCATTGACTCACCTGTGACTTATAGCAGCCCTATGTACAACAGCTCTGAAGCCTGCCCTGTCCTGAGTCAGTCTCACTGACTCCGACACACCTACCCCCATTACCCTAGTTACTGTATCAATCTATCTCATCAGGGTCTTCCTCTCCTATGCTGTCTCTCCACCCTTCTGAGCATCATATCCTTCTCCAAGGGTCGATCCCTCCTGGACACCTGCCCAAAATATGTGAGATGGAGCCTCAAAATCCTAACCAGAGTGTGGAAATTATTGTAAAACTTCACTCATATCACAAGCAAGCAAAATTCTGCTGAAGATTATCCAGAAATGACCAGAACAATACATTGACAGAGAACTACCAGGAATACAAGCTGGGTTTAGAAGAAGCTGTGGCACTAGAGACAATGTCATACGGATCTTGGCAGAAAACAAAGAATACCAGAGGGATATCTGTATTTCATTGACTATGCAAAGACATTTACCTATGTAGATCACAACAAATTGTGGTTAACCTTAAGGAGAATGGGAATCCCAGAACATTTGATTGTGCTTATGCGAAACTTATAGTTGGAATAGAAAGCAGTCCTCAGAACAGAACAGGGAAACACTGCGTGGCTTGAAATCAGGAAGGGAGTGAGTCAGAGATATGCCCTGTCTCCATACCGTTTCAATTTATATGCAGAACAGATTATTTGGGAGGCTGGGCTTTATAAGGAGGAATGTGACATCAGGATTGGAGGAAGACTCCCATATATTATGTATTATAAAATTAATCACCATTGATGAATGCTCACTATTACCCCATCTTTTCAGATCCTCACTGGATCCTTCCTAATTCCTTCACTCCCTCCCACCATCCACTAAACTCTGTGACTTTCATGATTCTCACCCCTCACCCCCTGCAGATCCTCTGTCCCTTCCTTTTCCCTCTTTGAATACCTATACACATCTTACTAATTATCTTTCTGTTTTTACAATAATGGTCCAATTTGCTACCAATGCAGGTCCCAATTCTGGCTACTCTCTAAAGTCCAGAGCTGTATGTATGTCTCCTCGGACTGGTTGAGTGGGGATTAGGAGTGACTGTTCCGGCATTGTAGGTTCCATTTATTAAATTCTGCTCTTTTTTTCTCCGACATGTTGATGGCTTCTGCAGTGTTGCTCTTATTATTCTGGATTTCATCTACATATCGTTACTAGTATCCCATTGGTTTTATCCATTTTGTCTTGTACTGATTTTCTTATTACTTCTATCTCTTTGCTTGTGAATTCAACTCTTTTAATTTGTAATTTCTCAAGCACTATTGCTCTGAATTCCACCTCAGATCTATTATATCAGCTTTCCTGCTTCTGTGATTTTAATTAGTTCTGTGATCTAGTCTCATTCTTTGGGAGGTGGCTTTTTTTTTTTTGGAGATTTCATACTGTCTGTTGCTTCTGGGACATTGTGAGGATGTTGTGTAGATTCCTCTCCCATCCTTACTTTCTTTTGTGACATGTGTGTAGCAGTTGCTGGCATGTCCATGTAGCAATCTGTTAATTTTTTGTGCAGTATTGTTGTTATGGGATAGTGGCTGTTGGTGTTTGCAGTCTAACACTGGTCAACTGATGTACAAATTGACTCTTGCTTTAACGAAGTGTGACTGCTCCCACCTGGTGTGATGTGGGCCTGCAATGAAGGATAGTATTTTTGCCTTTTCTTATGCCTCTTAGTGGAAAGAGTCTTTGAGTTTCTGCCCAGAATTTCTGAGTCTTTGAACCTCTTTTTAAACTATGGCTTTTTTGTGCTTTGAAGTCTGTCTGTGTCTGGATAAATCCCTGTGGTATTATACCTTTAAGATGTAGTCATATGGGTGTGCAGAAATAGCTGTAGGGTGGATCCACAGTTGCCTACTCCTGGCACTGAGTGTGGCCTGGGCCTTTCCTTGTGATCTTTGCAAAGCCACTCAGTCAGTATCTGTTGCTGTCCTCCACAACTTTTTCAGTATCTTTATTTGCTTCTTCCTGTTCTGGGATTCCTATGATGCACATGTTATTTCTCTTGATGGTGTCCCACATTATTCTTAGTATTTCTTCTTTTTCCTTCCTTTTTGATTCTGCTTTTTGCTCTAGCAGATCAGTGGTGACAATTTTGTCTTCTATTTCACTGGTTCTGTGTTCCATCTCTTCAACTCTGATCATGTGTCCCTCCAGCATGTTGACAGCATCTGAAACGTTGGATCTTATATTTTGGATTGTGGTTTCTTATTTTTCCAGTGCCGCTAATACCTCATTTATTTTATCTGCATTGTTCTGGATTGTTGGGTTTGTTTGTTTGTTTTTTTGTTTGTTTGTTTAGCTCCTCCTGGTTTTGGCTTGCAGTATCCTGTAATTATTCAACTTTGTCTTTCATCCATTGAAAATATTCAATCATTGTTCTTTTAAATTCTGGGTCAGAAAGTTCTATCAGACTTTCTGGTTTCAGGAAATCCATTGATACTGTGTCAGCTTTCTTCAAGATATTGATATGTTCTTGATCTGAAGACAATACTCTAGAAATCAGTTGGGCAGCTACCCCACTTTTATTTTTCTCTGAACTTCTGACTCAAGGGAAAGTTCAGTTCAGAGCCTGTGAAAGCAGCCTCTTGTAGGTAATTCAGATCAAGGTGCTCAGGATTAAAGGCAAGTTGGTTGACTGGACATGTGTGGCCCAGGTGTGGAGCCAAATGGGGGTGGGCCTGCAATGAAGGATAGTGTTTTTGCCTTTTCTTATGCCTCTTAGTGGAAAGAGTCTTTGCAGGGAAAGGGGGCAGGGTGACCACAGGGGCAGGTCAACCACTTGCAGGACCTCACTCAGACCTCAGCTGTCTGGGTATGCTCACGAGTGGGGTCCCTACTCAAGTTCCAGCTGTCCATCTCCCACCCAGCGGCTCTCATCAGTGCTCTCTGCCCATTGGCCCTTACCCAAGTGCCCTCGCACAGCGGCCCCTACCCCAGCAGGGCCCTGGGTCCAATGGAACCAGAGAAGACTCAGTCAAATTCCTACCAACCCACTCGCCTCTGACCAGTCTGCAATGTCCATGAAAGTTCAGTCAAATTCCCCCTGGCATGCCCATTCTTGGGTGCTCTCCCAGGCAGTCAAAAGTGCCCAAGAAAGCTCAGATAAAATCCCACTGGCCCGCCCATTCCTGGGTAGTCAGCATGGCCCAAGAGAACTCAGCCAAATTCCCCTCAGTGAGATCGCTCTTGGGTGAGTATCTGCTGCTGTCCTAATGGGATCACAAGTTAGGGGCTCACTATACTAAGTCTCTGATGACATCAGTGGTCCTAATTTTTGTATAAAGGGGCTACTCTTTCTATGAGAACTGTCATACACAAGTTCTCACCCTCTACACACATGCTGTATTTTTCAGCATGTAATTAAAGATGGCTTTATGAGTTCTAGATATCTTCTCACTATGGCACTGGCTTGCTTTTCATTGGGGGGAAGGGTGTCACTGTTGGGGCATGGCATACTTGCATCTTGCCTGTTCAGATGGAATTTCTTGAGTGGTGGTCTGTGAGAAGTGAGGGGAATATATTCCCTGTTCTCTGTGAAGGATGTACAGATGCTAGTAAAAGTAATCTGTTTGCAGTTTAGTGTTCTCACTCATTCTTTCACTCTTCTTCCTGCCAGACTTACTCGCATTAACTTCCTCCAACCAGGTATTATTTTCATGACAAGAGTCCAGAATGAGAGCTTCATGGGGGAGTGGACTGGGGGGGATTGTATAATAATAAAAGTTTGTTTGTTTGTTTGTTTTTTACTTTTTGAAGGAAAACCAACTGGGGGAGGAGTGGGCAGGGAGGAAAATGTGCAACAATGAATGAATGGAAATCCATAGTCTCTATAAACTTTCATTAAAATGTCAATTAAAAAATGTTCAAATTGTCTGTGATTGGGATTTTGTATGAATTTTTTTAATGCCCCTATGGGAGAGAAGGGAGCTCAGGTGGTCTGGTGGCAAGAAGCATCACTGCAATTCTGAAAGCACACAGTTCGAAGCCACCAGCGAGAGAAGGATGGGCAATCTCCTCCCATGCAATTAACTTCTCTGAAAACCTCCTAGAGGGTCAGTGATGGGTTGGTTCTGACTCAAGGGTACCCAACAACAACAAAATGAGAGAGAGGCAGGTTTGTGGATCTGACTAGTTCACCATCCCACTGGAAGTCTTCTCAAAAGTGTTTGCAAGAAAATATTTTTTGTTGCTGTTATTGTTTTTTTTCTTTAATTTTATTATAGTTCAAATCAGCATGTTGGTTCATTTCCACTCCTTCACTGCCGAACCTGGGGGCAGGGATTGCTTCAGCTTCTCAGCTTTCTCTTTGTTCATGATGACCAGGGTATAAACATATCTGCTGCACTGAACCTTAAACTTCACATTATCCTTATTTTTCTTGATCTTGACAAATTTGGAATCCTTTTGCCTGGCTGTGAGCACCATGTCTTTGATTTCCTAAAGTTTGTGAGGCATGGCGGCGAGTATGGAGGGCTGTGGGCATGTGCCCGTACACCTAGGAGCCAAAATCAAGTAGGATGGAAGAGCAAGAAAATCTTTTAAAGAGTTTCTTCATTTGGGGAATGAGTCATATAACAAGAATTCCAAACAAAGGTAATAATGACATACTTTTTAGGAAGCTAGATGAATATATTCCTTTTGCTTCTACCAAATATATTATGGACAAAGGCTAAAAATGTAAAATTCCCAGTAGTAGAAGAAAGAAAAAAAACACTGAAGAATTTCTGATTAGGAGTTTTTTAATGACATGCTCAATGTTGTTTTTATTTTTGTGGTGGGGCTGTTCAAATTTCATACCTATGCTTGTGGTGTTTAGGTCCTCTATAATGCCTATCATTCTTGTCTCTGCCAGGAAATTTGGAGGACAGCTATCTGGCCAATGGATTGGAAGAAGTCCATATTTGTTCCCATTCCCAAAAAAGGTGATCAAACAGAATGTGGAAACTATTGAACAATATCATTAAAGTAAAATGCAAGCAAAATACTACTGAAGATCATTAAAAAATGGCTAGAGCAGTACATAGAGAGAAAACTACCAGAAGTTCAAGTAGGATATAGGAGAGGCCATAGCACCAGGGATAATAATTGCTGATGTCAGATGGATCCTGGCTGAGAGTAAAGAATACCAGAAGAATGTCTATTTGTGCTTTACTGACTATGCAAAAAAATTTGACTGTGTGGATCATAACAAATCATGGCTGATACTGAGCAAAGTGGGAGTCCCAGAACACGTAACTGTGCTCACACAAACTTTATACCTAAACCAGGAAGATGTCGTGCAAACAGAGAAGGGGAATACTACATGGTTTAAAAGTAAGAAGGGTTGTAGGGTCAGTGGTAGTCTCTCTCCATACCTAGTTAATCAGTATGATGAGCAAATTATTAGAGATCTGGACTCTATGAAGAGGACTGTGGCATCAGAATAGGTGTGTGTGTGTGTGTGTGTGTGTGTGTGTGTGTGTGTGTGTGTGTAAGAATAGGTGGGAGATTCATCAATAACTTGTGCAGATGACACAATCTTGCTTAATGAAAGTGAGGAGGACTTGAAGCACTTGTTGCAGAAGATCAAGGAATGTAGCCTTCAATATGAATTGCATCTCAATGTCAAGAAAACAAAGATTTTTCCCACTGGACAGGAAACATCATGATGGATGGAGACTATCAACAACTTCATCTTACTTAGATGCACAATTAAAACCTTTGGTACCAGCAGTCAGGAAATAGGGAGACACATTGCATTGAGGAAAAAAACTGCAATTAGGGATTTCCCCAAATTATTAAGAAGTAATAATATCAGTTTGAGGACTAAGGTGCATCTGATTCAGGCCATAGTTTTTCTGATCCCTTGTTATACATGTTAAAACTGGACAATGAATAAGGATGACAGAAGAAGAATTGGTGCCTTTGAGCTGTGATGTTGGAGAAGAACATACCATGGACTCTACCAAAAGAACAAACAAATATGTCTTGGAGAGGGTGCAGCCAGAGTGCTCTTTGGAGGCAACAATGATAAGGCTTTGCCTCACATACTTTGGACATGTTGTTAGGAGGGGCTATTCCTTGGAGAGGGACATGATGCTAGGAAATGTGGAGGGTCAGAGAAGAGGAGGAAGATCCTCAACCAAGAGGATTGATGCTGTGATTACCACGATGGGCTCTTCTGTGTCTGAAGTGTAAAGATGGAACAGAATAGAACAGGGTCCAGATATTTTATTCATAGAGTCACTATGAGTTGTACTCTACTTGGCACCTAACAACAATAATCATGTCATCAAATCACAATCACTGCATAGCTGACCTTCAATTGGATTTCTGAGGCTGTAAATCGCTCATCTTCCTCATAAGGAGCTGCTGATAAATTTGAACTACTAGTGAGGCAGTCTTCATGGATGATATTCTTGGTATCTTCCCACAGCTCATCTAGTCTTCACTCATTCAAGGCCTCGAACCTGTTCCTGAGATAGTTTTGAAATTCAAGTGGTTTAGATTAAAGGTTAAATTTTGGTTCCTGTGGATTTGATTTCATTTTCTTTAATTTCAGCTTGAACTTGCATATGATTAGTTGATGGGTTTCTCCACAATCAACACCTGGCCTAGTTTTCAGAGCTGATGTTGAGCTTTTCCAGCGACTCTTTCCACAGATGTAATCTATCTGATTTATATGCATACCATCAGGTGAAATCCATGTGAATATCCAGTGTTTGTGTTTCTTTTTTCTTAATTATTTTTTTAATTTTAACTGAAGTTTACGGAAAAGTTATTTTCATTCATTCATTGTTGCACATTTTACCCCCTCTCCTTCCCTTCCCCCTCCCCAAGCTGACTTTTTTTCACTAGTTTATTTACAAAATTCTAATGCAAATTCGAACAAATTCTTTCAATTTCCCTCACCCCCTCACCCATGAAATTGTACAATCCAATGATTAATCCACTCTTCCCCCTGTACATCTACATCCCTCTGCTTCCAGCCTCTACCACCCCTCCTGGATCCTTATACTCCTTCTACAATAATGGCGGTATACAATATTTATCCTTGTGGGACTGAGTTAGTTCATTCAGCATAATGCTCTCCAGTCCCTCCCGAGTTAGGTAATAATTTACAAAGTTATTGCTCCTGCGTGCTGCTTAGTATTCCATTGTGTGAATGTACCATAATTTCTCAGTCCATTCGTTTGTGGTTGTACATTTGGGCTGTTTCCATGTTCTTGCGATGGTGAATAATGCTTCTATGAACATTGGTGTACAAATCTCAGTTTGTGCCTCAGTTTTCATATTCTTGGTATATTCCAAGTAGTGGAATAGCTGGGTCATATGGAATTTCTATGTTCAGCTTTTTGAGGAAGTGCCAAACCGCCTTCCATAATGATTGCACCATTTTACAATACCACAAACAATGTATAAGAGTTCCTTTCTCTCCACATCCTCTCCAACATCTATTACTTGCTGCCCTGTTAAACTTTGCCACTCTTACTGAAGTGAGATGGTACTTCATTGTGGTTTTGATTTGCATCTCTCTTACTGCCAGTGATTTGGAGCATTGCTTTATGTGTCTTTTTGCCATTTGAATATCTTCCTCTGTAAAAATATTTTCATGTCTTTTGCCCATTTTTTAAAATGAATTTCAATGAACATTTATAGAGATTTTGGATTTCCATTCATTCATTGTTGCACTTTTCTCCCCGCTTCCCCCCCCCCAAGTTCGTTCTTCTCCTTGAAAAGCAAAAGAAAAACTCCTTCATTGGTATACAATCCCCCTACACCCCCCCACCCCTACCCCCACCCTAGGTATACTCCACTCTGCAACCCTCATTCCGAACTCTTATGATAATCATAATGCCCTAACATGTATTGCTTTTAAACTGTTCTCTCCCTCATCGGCTTCAATGCAGTATACATAATTCATCCCGTTTTTCTCATTCTTACCCTAAACGCCGATGTCAGTCCCATTCTACAGCAGTGGCACTATGCAGTGTTTGTCCTTTTGTAACTGAGCTATTTCACTCAGCATAATGTCCTCGAGGGTCACTGAATAATATTGCATGAGTTCCTTGTTTTTCAATGCAGTGTAGTATTCTATTGTGTGAATATACCACAGCTTCTCTATCCATTCATTTGTTGATGGGTGTCTTTTGCCCATTTTGTAACTGGGTTATCAGTCTTTTTCTTATGGAGGTCCAGGAGTATTCTGTAAACTTTTGTTATAAGACTCTAGATTGAGATGGTATTACCAAATGTTTGTTCCCAGTCTGTAGGTTTTCTTTTCACCATGCTGGAAAAGGTTTTTGATGTTCACAGATATTTAATCTTTTGAAGGTCCCATGCATCAATTTAATCCTCTTTATTTTAGATTGTGCATTTCTGGTTGTATTTGGCAGTCTCTTTATACCTTGGATTAGCGCTTCTAAGCATGATCCCAGTTTGTCTATTATGAATGTTATGGTTTTGGGCTTTACTCCCAGGTCTCTGATCCACCTTGAGTTGATTTTTGTGTATGGTGTAAGATGTGGATCCTGTTTCAGCTTTCTGCAGGTGGAAGTCCAGTTTTGCCAGCATGATTTGTTGAAGAGATTTTCATTTCCCCACTTGATATCTTTGATTTCCTTGTAGAATATCAGTTGACCATAGATGGCAGGGTCTATTTCTGGGTTCTTAATTCTGCTCCATTGGTCTATGTGCCTGCCGTTGTACCAGTACCATGCTGTTTTGGTTACCAGTGCTGTGTAGTAGATTTTGAGGTCAGGGAGTGCTACGCCTCTAATCTCATTTTTGTTTCTCAGAAGCGTTTTGCTTATTTGAGGTCTCTTGTCTTTCCAAATAAATTTGATCATTTCCCTTTCAATCTCCTTGAAAAATGACTTTGGTCTCTGAGTTGAGATTGCATTGAACATGTAAAATGTCTTTGGTAGGATTGTCATTTTCACCATATTGAGTCTTCTATCCATGAACAGGGCACATTTTTCCATTTTTTTAGGTCTTTTATTGTGTCTTTCAGAAATGCTTTGTAGTTTTCTTTGTACAGGTCTCTTGTATCTCTAGTTAGGTTTACTCCAAAGTGTGTCAATTTGTGGTTGTCTATTGTAAATGGTATTGCGTTCTTTATTTCCATCTCAGTTTTCTTTGTTACTGTAGAGCAATCCTATTGATTTTTGGATATTGATCCTGCCACTCTACTAAATTGGCCTATTAACTCTAACAGGGTTTTTTTTTTGTTGTTGTCGTCGAGTCATTGGGATTTTCTGTGTACACTATCATATAATCTGCATATAGTGACAGTTTAACCATTTATTTGCCAATGTGGATGCCGTTTCCCTCCCCCACCTTCTCTTGTCATATTGCCCTAGCAAACACTTCCAATACAATATTGAAAAGAAGTGATGACAGTGAGCATCCTTGTCTGGTCCCTGTGAGCACGGAAAATGTTTTTAGTCTTTCTCCATTGAGAGTGATGTTGGCTTTTGATTTTGCATATATACTTTTCACTATGCTGAGGAAATTCCCTTCCATTCCAATTTTGCTGAGTGTCTTTATCAGGAAGGTTGTTGGATTTTGTCAAATGCCTTTTTCTACATCAATTGCTAAGATCACATGGTTATTTACTTGTTATTTACTTTGTCAATATAGTGAATTACGTCGCTTGTTTTTCTTATGTTGAACCATCCCTGCATACCTGTTTTGAATCCCACTTGGTCATGGTGAATTATTTTTTTTATGTACTTTTGGGTTCTATTGGCTAGAATTTTGTTAAGGATTTTTGCATCTGTATTCATCAGAGATATTGGTCTGTAGTTTTCTTTCTTGGTAATATCTTTGCCTGATTTTGGTATTAGGGTTATATGCTTGCTTCATAGAATGACTCTGGAAGTGTTCCTTCTTTTTCAATTTTTTGAAATAATTTAAATAGAATGGGTGCTAAATCCTCTCTGAATATTTGGTGGAATTCAGCTGTGAAGCCATCTGGTCCAGGACTTGTCTTACAGGGAAGTCTTTTTATGACCTTTTCAATTTCTTCTCTTGTGATGGGTCTGTTCAAGTGTTCTATATCTGTCCTTGTCAATCTGGACAGGAGATGCATTTCAAGGAATTTGTCCATTTCCTCTAGATTTTCTAATTTATCAGAGTATAGATTTTCATAGTATCCTGATAGTATCAATTTAATTTCCTCTGGTTCTGTTGTAATGTCACCTCTGTCATTTCTTAATTGAGTTACCTGTGCCTTTCCTTTCTTTTGTTAAATTTACCAGTGGTTTGTCAATTTTATTGACCCTTCAAAAAACCAGCTCCTGACCTTATTAATGGTTTCAGCTGTTTTTCTGTTTTCTATTTCATTGATATCAGCTTTTGTCCTCATAATTTATTTTCTTCTAGAGACTGTAGATCCTTTTTCTATTTGCTGAAGATGTTGAATTACATCGTTTATTATCCTTCTTTTTTCCTTTTTTGTGTGTGTGCTTATTGCTATGGACTCCCCTCTGAGGACTGCCTTAGCTGTGTCCTAGAGGTTTTGATAAGTTGTGTCTTTATTATAATTTATTTCAAGGAACTTTTTTAATTTCATTTTTTTTATAATCCAATCATGTTCTAGCATAGACTTATTAGTTTCCACATGGATGGTTTTGTAAGCTTTACTCTTCAGTGGTTAATTTCTAATTTTGTGACATTGAGGTCTGAGAAAATACTTTGCATTATTTCATTGTTTTTAAATTTGTTGAGGCTTGCTTTATGACCTAATATATGATCAATTCTGGAGAATGTACCATGTGCACTTGAGAAGAAAGTGAATTGAGTTTTAGTTGGGTGCAGTTCTCTGAATATATCCACAAGTTCTAGTTGTCTGATTGTATAGTTTAGATCTTTTGCATCTTTGTTGAGTTTCTTTTGAGTTGACCTATCCTTTGATGATAGTGGTGTATTGAAATCTCCTACCACTTTTGTATTGCTGTCTATTTCTCTCTTCAATTCTGTTAACCATTGTTTTATGTATTTTGCAGACCTATCATTTGGTGCATAAATGGTATTCTTGATCTATTGTGCCTTTAATAAATATGTAATGCCCTTCCTTTTCTTCGATGGTATTTTTCATTCTGAAATCTATTTTATCAGAGATTAGTGTTGCCACTCCTGATTTTTTGAGGTTGCCATTTGCTTGGCAAATTTTTTTGCAGCCCTTGAATTTGAGTCCATTTTTCTCTTCCTTTTTTAGATGTGTCTCTTGTAGGCAACATATTGATGGGCTTTGTTTTTTTAATCCATTCTGCTACTCGTTTCCCCTTAATTGGTGCATTTATTCCATTCACATTAAGTGTGATTATTGTGAGGCCAAGTTTTACTTTTGCCATTTTGCTGTGTTTCTTTTTCTGCTGTTTCTGGTTACTATGGTCCATTCATTTTCCTTTGGTGTCTCTTCACTTAAAGTTTCTTGTAGTTTTGGTCTTGTTTTCACAAATTACTTAAGGTCCTTCTTGTCTGCAAAGAATCTAATTTCCCCTTCAAATTTGATAGAGAGCCTTGCTGGATATAGGATCCTTGGCTGGCAATTGTTATCTTTCAGCTTTCTGTATATGGCACCCCATTGCCTTCTAGCTCGCATGATTTCTGCTGAGAAATCAGAACTTAATTTAATTGTTTCCCCTTCGTAGGTAACTCGTTGCTTTTCTTGTGCTGCTTTTAGAATTTTATCCTTTTAATTTGGAGAATTTGACTATGATATGTCTTAGTGTTTTCCTTTTGGGGTCTAGTCTATTTGGTGTTCTCTGTGCTTCTAGCATGTGGATTTCCCCATTCATCAAAATACCTGGGAAGTTTTCTTTTAGTACTTCTTCCACAATCTTCTCAATGATTTCCCTGTCCTTACTGTGTTCTGGAATTCCAATGATATTATTATGTTTGATGTCATCGCACATAATTCTAATATTTTCTTCATTTTCTTTATGTCTCATTTCTCTTTTTTCTTCAAGTAGATTTCTAGTGAGGCTTTTGTCTTCCAGCTCACTGACTCTCTGTTCCATCTCTTCAGTTCTACTCTTTTGTCCTACCAGTGTGTTGGACACTTCTGCCATTTCATTCTTAATATTCTGAATTGCATTTTCATGCTTTTCTGTTCTTTCCAGTACTGTGCTGGCTGTACTCTTTCTCTCTTGTGATGATTTTTTAATTTCTTGTACCTCTTTGTCTATTCTACCACTTTTTTCCTTCCATCTTTTGTATTTTCACCAATATCTGTTCAAGTTTCTCCTCATCTATATATTTTTTCTGGATTATTGTCTCTGAAGTATTTACTCTCTTATTGACTTCCACTGTTTCTTCCCACATTTGCTTCCTTTTCTGTAGCTGATCAAGCAACTCTATATCAACATAGTTCTTCTGATTCTCTCTATTTGGGGTATTCATTTGGTCTACTTTTTAAGGAGAAGGGTTATTTTGTTTCTTCATAATAGCTAATGTGGATGGCTGCTTTCTTGACATTATGGGAGTCTTTTCTTAGTAAATATTAGGTTGTTGTAACTATAAAATTATCCAGGACACAACAATGTTTTGTGAAGCACCTATATATTTATATTTCTTCCCCAAAGTTTTTCCCCCAAAGTACCTGAATGAGCAAGGAGGAAGCCTGTTGTTCCCTTCTCGAAGTGTCTTCTCACCTCCTTTGAGGGGCCTCTCTGTTGCCTGATTTTAGGAGTCCCATGTGGTCAGGCCAGACAGCAGTTCCCCCTCCTCCAAAGTACCTGAGTTAAGGAGTCCTGCATGGTCAAGCCAGATAGCAGTTCTTCCCCCAAATAATTGTGGGAGCAGCTTAGGCGATGCCATCCTGTATCTTCCCTCTGTTGCGTACTTCCTGCTGTCGCTCTGTGTTTGTGTTTCTTATAAAAAGTATTTGCAATGAATAAATCATTGATTCTACAAAATTCTATAATTCTATCTCCAGCTTCAGGTCTGTCACCATATCCATGTTTTCCAACTACTGATCTTTCTTCTCTGTTCCCAAGTTTTGCATTCCAGTCACATGTTATTATTAATGCATCTTAATTGCATGATTGATCGATTTCTGACTACAAAAGTTGGTAGAAATCTCTTTCTTCCTCTTTGGCTCTAGTTGTTGGTGCATATATTTGAATGATAGTGGTATTCACAGAACTTCCTTGTATGCATATAGAGGATATTATCCTGTCACAACATTGTATTTCAAGATAGATTTAGAAATTACTTTTAAATTATGAAAGCAACCCCATTTTCCCTCACCTTTTTATCTCTTTCATAGTAGATCAAAATGTCCCATGCCAGTCCATCTCATTTCACCAATACCTAGTATGTCAATATTTATGCGTTCAATTTCTTTCTTAACAATGTCCAGTTTTTCTAAATTAATGCTTCTCACATTCCCACATTCCAATCACTAGTGTCTGCTTACAACTGTTCCTCCTTTATGTTTCCATATTTGAGGTCTCAGCCTCAGTTGCGATGTCTGCTAGTCTAAGTGTGCTCTATTTTACATAGGGTTTTTGAAGGCCTGTTATTTTGGAAGGGAATGGCCAATCCTTCCTACTCTGTTTTAATTTTTTGTAATACTCAGATTTAGAACAGTATCTGACAGATAAGCTTTTTGCAGAAAGGAGCAGATGAAAGCCATTTTCCCATTATAGAAGTAACCAATAGTGCCAGTGTTTCTACCCACCCTTAGCTCACGTGTCTTGACCCACTCCTTTCCCTACTCCACCAGCATCCCCTTCCACTCCCGCCTACACCATTTAACACCCTTCTCTCCCTATTCAGCCCTTGATATGATGGCTTAGGTCTCAAGCCTTCAGGGACTTCTGTGATTCATTACAAAGATAGAGGAATAAAAGTTCAAGATGGATGTCAGATAAGACTCTGAATATTGCACTAGAGCATGGAGAAGCCAAAGTACAGGGAAGAAATAAAGACATTAAGGAGCTGAATAGACGATTTCAAAGGGCAATGTGGGAAGACAAAGTAAAGTAGTACAATGAAATGTGCAAAGAGTTGGTATAAAAAATTTAAAAAGGCTGAACACACTCAGCATTTCTTTTATTTTTTTTCAGCATTTCTTAAGCGGAAAGAACTGAAGAACAAATTCAAGCCTTGAGCTTCTGTTTGGGCAGAATATTAAATGATCCAGGAAGCATTAAAAGAAGATGGAAGGAGCATACAGAGTCACTGTACCAAAAGGAATTTGCTGACACAGAAGAATTTAATAGAACAGCATATAAGCAAGAGCCTATGGCAAGCTGCTCTGAAAGAATTGGCAAAAAACAAGGCCCCAGGAATTAATGGCATACCAATTGACATATTTCAACAAACAGATGCTGCCCTTGGATGCACTCAAGTTGTGCCAAGAAATCTGGAGGACAACCACCTGACCAACTGACTGGAAGAGATCTATATTTTTTCCCATTCTAAATAAAGGTTATCCTACAGGGTGTGGAAATTATTAGACAATATCATTAATACTACATGCAAGCAAGATTCTGCTGAAAATTATCAAAAAACTAGCGGAACAGTTCATTAACAGAGGGCTGCAGATTGTGCAGGCTGGGTTTAAAAGAGGTTGTGGTAATAGGGATATTATAACTAATGTTACATGACCCTGGCAGAAAGCAGAGAGTATCAAAGGAATGTCTACCTTTGTTTCATTGACTATGCAAAGGCATTTGATGGTGAGGATCACAACATAATAACTCTGAGAAGAATGGGAATCTCAGAACGTTTGATTTGGCTTAGGCAAAACCTGTAGTTGGACCAGGAGGCAGTCATCAGAACAGAGCAGGGAAACACTGCATGGTTCAAAATTGGGAAGGGCGTATGCCAATGATCTCCATAACTCGTCAATCTATATACAAAACAGATCATCAGGGAGGCTGGACTCTGTGAGGAGCAATGTGGCATCAGGGTTGGAGTGAAATTCGACAGCCTCCATTATGTAGATGACACAACTCTGTTTGCTGAAACTGAGGAGGACCTGAAGCACTTTCTGCAGAAGGTCAAAGATTGAATCAATATAGATTGAAGCTCAGGGTGTACAAGGGGGAAGGATTAATCATGAGGTTGTACAATTTGATGGGTGAGGGAAACTGGAAGAATCTAGTCTGAAAAACAATGTATTTGAATTTTGTAAATAAACTACAATAATAATAAAGGTTCTCACCACTGCACAGGATAGAGGAGGTTTCATGGCTGTTTCACACTGTGACTCACAAGTGACATGATGGCACATAACAACAAGAGAGGCATGGACTTTAAGTTAGGAATGAAGCTCCCTGTGGACTATACTATCAGATTTCCCTTTAGTTAAGATAGGCAGTGCATTTGAAAAATTTTGTCCATTTCCTCTATTCCTGCAATTCTACATCTGCAAATTTTATATGATATAACATTCTTTTTTTTAAAATTTAGTTTGTTTATTTTTCATTTCAATGAACATCTACAAAGATTTTGGAATTCCATTCATTCATTGTTGCACCCTTC